>NC_142652.1:18787878-19090909 GCF_055504915.1 Nelumbo nucifera | reverse complement strand
TTCTTGAATTTTTTTTTTTTGAATTTTTTAAATTTTAATCTCCAGCCTTTAATTACTAATAAGTTTTTCTATTGTTGATGTCTTGATGGTGCTAAAATATTGTCAACACCGGATACTTTGGTCGCAGTTTCAGAAGAAGTTGCGGACGAACCGCCCATGTTGACCCTTTTTCGGCTCGGACTGGTTTTTGCATTCAAATCAGCTGACAGCTTCCTGAACAAGACTCGGGACGGATCGGACTGATGAACTGATAAAACCGTGAACCGGTGGGAATTCCGGTTTTACGTCCGGTCTGAGCCTCAAAATTGCTAAACGAGCGGTCTTGGTCTAATAAAAGGATAGTGTGGACGCAAGATTTGTTTACAGTAGATGACGGGTAGAAGAATGAGAGAAACATTTTGGTTGAGAAGAGGAGGAATAGAAACGCTTTGAAAGTTGAAACGTGAGGCCCCCGCAAGCATGTGATTGAGCTTGGGCCCACCTCTGTTTTGAGTGTGAATGAGCAAGACGGGGTTTCTGTAGTTTGGGCCGTATGGATTGGGGCACCAGACGGTCCAGGCCCACTCCTGGGTCCTCTCTTCTGGTCTTCTCTCTGTCTCTAGTCAAGCGTATGCTTAACACCAGCGCAAAGAGTGTTGACTTGTGATTGAACAGTGATGAGCGCGTGAACCAACAAATGGGGGAGGGCTCATCGCTTCTGATGCTGCGCCGATTCACCTAATCGAACAGTGATTAGCGCCTGCGCCGCGGCTGTTCAAGTCAAGACTCAAGATCTGACCCAGCAGGGTAATGAACTAATGATTGAAGCACAGTTGCACAATGTATGTGCGCATATTTTATCAAACACCTACGGTGGTGGTCGGCTTGAAGTGGTGGGTCCCAATAAAAGAGGCTTTCCCAACTTCCCATCTAAAAAATTTTGTGGTGGATAGGCTGTAAATAGATCCAAGGGCGCACATTGAAAAGGATGGATCCAGGGTGCACAGCATAGTAACCTGGGTCTCTCACCCTGTATTAATTGTGCATCAACCAATCAACCGACCAAATTGTGTATATTATAAAGATATAGAAAGGGCTTCATTTCAATTCATTGACTAATCAGAAGGATCTCTAATTGTGGAATAAAACCCTAAGAAAAACGATATTCAAAGGCAAAAACAAAAGGAAGAAAAAGAAAGCCAAGATGTTTTCATGGTCCCTTAGTTTAAGCATGAAGTCTCCCAGTTTATACGTGTGCGCGTGCGTTTATTTAATATGAATTTAAAATGGTCAAATAAAGACGATGATTTCTACATTTGTTGGCCTGGGCCCATCCATTTGCTAATGATTTTGTTTATCAATTTAATTAATTTAACATGTAAATAGAAGTCCAATGAGCCAGAGTATTCCTCTATCTTCTCTAACCTCAGATGGGTTTCCTATATTATATACACGTGTGCATGAATTTGTTTATGGTTATCTTATGACATCACCCTCACATAAGCACAGAATCTGCTTATGTGAGGGTGAGATCAAGACTCAAGAGTCAAGACCAGAGCAGGGAAGCGAAAATTGGTGCAGCATTCTGCATTCCTCTCTACTACACACTCTGGACTGAGGTCAAGCTC
The DNA here is from genome assembly GCF_055504915.1 of Nelumbo nucifera. NCBI lineage: Eukaryota > Viridiplantae > Streptophyta > Magnoliopsida > Proteales > Nelumbonaceae > Nelumbo > Nelumbo nucifera. The sequence goes on along the minus strand of NC_142652.1, from coordinate 19,089,302 downwards.
CTCTGCAACATTTTTTTTTCCCCTTTCTTTGAAAAGAAAGAGAACTGGTGCAGAAAATTCAACTATTGACACGTTGTCTCCACATAAGCATGACATTTTTGAATCATTTCTCTGAGGAAATATCCTCATTGAAAAATCTTTTGTTTTGAACTTCATCTCCGCAATATTTTGCGTTCAATGGAGTAGCTTCTGAGTTCTTTTACCAGATTCACGTAAGCAAGCAATGAGCAACAGGATAACAAGTGGAAGCTGCTCCAATCAAACCCAGTTCTAGAATGATACTACTTTTGGATTGCTGTGTTCACATGACACGTGCATTTTATCTGTTTGTCAATTGTCAATATAAATTTAGAAACCCCCCCCCCCCCCCACCCCACCGCACACCCTCACCTACCCACCCACCCACAAATATCTGAATTTCAATTTACAATCTATACGGTTTAGAAGACTTCTCATCTGTAGACAGCACTCAACAGGAATTAGTGGAACCTCCTCTCCCCTCTCCTGGGTCAATAATCGACCCAAACGATTGTGTCCGTACATCTGAAACTCCCTACTAGGACAAAACATATTTCATAACTCCTTTGGCATAGCTTCATGATATTGCCTACCTACAAGCTAATTCTGCTTAAAACTTTGGTGGCCTACCAATTCCCAAGTATTGACCAAGTGACCCATCCAATTGCAGTAATGATGGACCTGGACCTAAGCCCTCTCCATTTCCGGTGGAGACCACCGGCCTAGAGGAGGGTAGCCCACCCATAACACCCCACCCCCTCAACCCTGGTGAAGGCGGGATTCAATCCCAAGTACCCACTAGCAACTGAGCTAGTTGGGACCTACAAAATCAGGTGTTTGTAAAATCTCACGTTGAGATGACGTTTACAAAACACCTTGTGAAAATATGCTTGCAAAACCTCTTTTCAGCATATTGGTTTCAGTTTTTTAGTTTTATTCAGCGTGTGTTTTGTTTCATAGGAGTTTATTAAAATACTATCATGTCACCGTAAAATCAGCATTTCTTCCATCATATTCATCTGTGTGTTGATATTTATAAAAGTGGATTTTTATTTATGTATACGTCAATCATTGGGAGAAGATTTATTTTAATGCTTCCCTCGACAATTAAACATTTATTCACTATTCCGCTGATGTGGCGCCTAGTTGTCCATAAATAGTTTATCAAGTACTTTTCTCAGTTTTGAAGACTAATCAGGTACAAACCATAGATTTCAAAACCAGACCAGACAGGAAAAACCAAGAACCGATCAAGTGACTAGTTCTGTTTTACCCCAGAACCGCTCTTTTGTCAAAAACCGTTGATTTGGTCAGCAAACGACTATCATGGGCAGTTGAATCGTTTGAACCATCCAACGGTTTGGCCGTTTTTATTTATTTTTTATTTTTTATCAAAACGGATCATCCATTTGATTTGAACTATTGAACCGTTAGACCCAGAAACTGGACCCCTGACCAGTTCATTGTCCGGTTCGATTTATTTAATAAACAGAAGCTATACCAGACACATACTCTACCAATAAATCTGGGAAAGCACACTTTTGTTGCTCATTTCTGCAAATCAAGAAGTCACAAACAAGTTTTGCTGATATGGCCTCCTCAAAAATTGCAGAAATGGGCAATGCTTCTGTTCAAAAATGGCATCCAAAAAGACCTGCCGTGTTGGCCATGTGATTATGTATCTATATCTATCAGCTTTCAAGTAGGGCTGATGTGGATAACACAGTACAAATCGACCCAAACAAGAAGCCAAGTCTCCTAATGAATAGTTTTTCTTACGTGTTGGCCAGGAAAGGGTTCCAAGACAAGAAATCCTACATGACCCGTACCAAAAGTCCTATTCTGTAGAATATAATATACCCCATATTTAATTGGTCCAAAAGGTAGTTGCAAGGCAACTTGGAAAAGAATGGGCGGCCTACGGACCACACAGCCCTATTGAACAGTAGGGCTTCTTTCTTTTTGTAAGATAATATCACACACCTCATCAGCTTTGAAGGTTCACTTGATCAGCATACACTTTTAGGGAGGGAAAAATGCCTCCGTCTAGGTTTCTGGCCACTCCTTGCACGAAGGGGAATAGCTTTTCAAAAATCAAAATCACAATAAGACCGTGGCTGAAAGTTCTAGATGACTTGCTACCATAAATATGATGTGTACATAAAAAAAATTATGATAACTGATGAAGATTCCTAAGCTCCCAATATATCTATTTTTCCTCAACTGTGGAATGGTCAAGTAACCCCACTTATCTAATTTCCTTATTCAACTACTAGAGTAGGTAAGAAGATAAGACACACTGAAACCTAATAGAAGATTCATCCTCGATGGGTTTGCTTAATTTACCTGCCGCTGAAACTGAACCATAACTCTTTCTCAGGTTTGGTGGATTGCTTCCAAAGTAGATTTTAAATTTGCATGGTTAGCAAGCAAGTAATACAAAATCCTACTGCATCAATACTTTAATAATATATGGGTATTTGTATATATTCTCTGATTAGGATAACACATTGAATGGTGATTATCGAGGCTGGAGAGGCATAAAAGTTTTTTTTTTTTTTTATGGTTTACCCCATGAAGGAAATTTTGAAGAGCTGAACACAAAAACAGAAACAGGGTTTAAAAGAAATTAACTATTATAATCTGTTTGTACTTGGATCATTGTTATGGCTATGATAAAATATTATTAAGGTAACACGGATGGAAATGCGTAACAGGTTTCCATGATTTACCCCTTTTATAAAAATTGAAGAGCTACACAAAAGGCAAAAACTGATTTAAAATAAAGTATAACCATATTGTTATTATAAGCTGTTGCTCACAAGTCACAAGCCAAAACAGTGTCCACAGAAAAAAAAATAAAAAAATTTTATTCATATATGTATAGAATAGAAATGACATCTACACTCAATACCCAGGAAATTTATATCTTTATTTATGGTCATCCTTAAATTCAGCAAACAATATGTCAAAAACTAACAGAGAACTGAATATACAGAAGCAGGAACGTACAAGTACAAAGGAATTCTCCCACTGATTACCATGGTTTTAACAATGACAATGGTTACACAATATGCAATCTGCTTTCTCCATTATGTGTACATGCACTGATGCACTTGATAGGCCTTTTGCTAAATGGATACACCTAATCGTTTAATCACATGATTAAAAATAAAAACTCCTGATGCTTTGGTTGAATGTACATACATAAACAAAGAACTATTAGCCCCAGTAAGACCAATCGAACTCTCTTTTGTTCAGCATGGTCAGTCCAAGCAGCAGTACCAGAAGTATTATGAGCGGATGCTTCCTGAAATGCTACTTCACATGACCTGACAAACATAGCGTTTGCAACTGAAATTCTTTTTGGCATAAAAACCATGCTTAGCAACATCGCCATCAAGAACAGTTAAGCTGGCTATATCCAGGTTAGCAACCAAACCCAGTTATCCATTATTTTAATAATCTGCCTTTGGCACGTAACCAACTTGCTTAAGATGATAACCTAATGTATCAATCATATTATATATCCTGCTCGATTGTGGGTGGGATCTACCATGTACAGTGAAGTCATGAAACTCATCATCCACTTCAATAGAACTAGTCCCAGATGGCTTCCGGGTGCCTGTATTTTTCATCTGCAACCTCACCTTAGCAACATCATCCCAGTGGCCAGCTGCAGCATATATATTGGACAAGATAGCATAACTACCAGCATCCGAGGATTCCAGTTTTTGCATGTGTACAACCTCCTCTGCAATATCAACATCATTATGCATCCTGCATGCTCCCAAGAGGGTTCCCCAAATGACAGCATTTGGCTCCATAGGCATGTTCTTCACAAGCTCAAATGCTTCCTTCAAATGCCCCCCTCGTCCAAGAAGGTCAATCATGCAACCATAGTGCTCAACCTGGGGAACAATCCCATAGCCTATTTCCATTATAGAGAAGTAATGTTTACCCTCCTTGACAAGACCTGCATGGGTGCAGGCACACAAGACACCAATAAAAGTGAATCCATCAGGTTTTACACCCTCTTGTTTCATCCTGGAGAAAAGCTCAAGGGCACTTTCACCATGCCCATGCCTGGCTAGTCCTTGGATAATGGCATTCCAAGACACCACATCCCTCTCAAGCATTCCATTGAAAACACTAAGTGCGTTGCTTAAGCTCCCACATTTTGCATACATATCAACCAAGGCATTGCATACTTTTATGCTATATCTCAATCTACTCCTCTCAATTGAGATATGAACCCTTTTACCAAGACCAAGCAAACCGGATTCAGCACAAGCAGCCAAAATACTAATAAAGGTTCCGTCATCAAGCTTCAATCCAGACATCTCCATTTGATCATACAAGTTAAATGCCTTCTTGGCAAGTCCTTTCTCAGCATAACCTGATATCATTATGGTCCAGGAAACCAAATTCTTCACAGGCATCCTATCAAACATCATCTTAGCCATATCCATGTCTCCTGCTTTGCTATAACCCGTTATCATTGTTGACCAAGACACAACATTTCTTTCTGGCATAGTTCCGAAAAACTCAAAAGCTGTATCCATTTCTCCAGCCTTCACATATCCATCCAAAATAGCATTCCAACTCACTGCATCTTTCTCAGGCATTTTGTCAAAAAGTCGGCGAGCTTCTTCCAACTGTCCACCCTTAACCAACCCCGAAATCATGGAATTCCAGGAAACAACATCGCGGTCTGTCATTGCTGCAAACACCTTCCTTGCAGCATCGACACCACAGGCGCCACACTTGGAGTAGGTATCGATAAGTGAATTGGGCACAAAAATGTCGGAATAAAAACCAAATTTTTCAATGTGGGAGTGGATCATTTGAACCTGGCGCAATGCAAATTGGCCTGAACAAGCCTTGAGAAGAAACGAATAGGTGAAGTTGTCAGGGAATACACCATTCTTTTGCATATCAAAGAAGATGGAAAAGGCAAGAAAGGATTGGAAATTCTGGGTGCAGGCTCTGATGAGTGTGTTATAGAGAAGAGTATTGGGTTGCTGAATTTGGTTGAAAACGTTAACTGCTAACATCACCTGGCGAGACGAAGAGAAGGCTTGAATAAGCGTGCGAGCCATAAAAGGATCTTGATGGAGATTGGCTTTGAACATCTGGGCTTGAATTTGCTTCAAATGAATGGGGTTTGAACATTCCGAGAGTTTTTGTTCGAGAAGTCTTCGTTTGGAGACCCATGTGGGAGTTCGAATTGCTGTGGACATTATAGATGTATCTACTGTCACAGAAGTGATAGACATGGAACAGAGAGGTTTTCGCGCATTGTGGAGCAAAGACAAGAGAGCTCTACTATGATAATGCGGGCTAGTGAGAAGAAGGGAAAGAAAGGGAGAGAGCTTTTCTATCTTTGTGATGTAGAAGCAGCAACTCAGTTATCTTCTTCAATCCAGTGAGCAGTGACCAGTTGTGATATCTGATAACACCCGCACACCCCTCTCCCACCTGATAAGGTTTCACCGGACTTGCGTGTCTCGGAACTCGATACGACTCGGTCGTGTTAACTAACTCACGAGGTTCGAACATGTGTCCAGATTTTCGTAAGTGGCTATTTGGAATTTGGACTGAAGTCACTGACCCCTATATTTTGTTTTGCGACAAAAACTCCCTTATATTATGACCGTGAGACAAAAACCCCCCTTTTGTTAGCCTTTTATTAAAATCCACCGTTACAATATTTTTTAATTCTCATACTATCCTTGTATTTGGAAAAAAAAAAACTGTTCATCTTCCTCATCTCACAAGGCAGCGGGCTTCAGTTGAAGTCCTCCCTCTCTCTCTCCTCCCCTTTTTTCCGATTTCCCCTATTTTCCGTTCCTTGCAGATGGAAATGCGAGTGAGACCCTTGTTTCGCCACCTTCCCATCATCGATCACAGCGATGACATGGGCATTCCTTATCGTTGACAGCCGATGTGCAACCACGATTGTTGTCCTCCCCGAACAAGCACGTTCGGGGGCCTACTAGATGCATTTTTCCGACTTGGTATCTAGTTCCAAACGGTTCAGTAGCTTCTCGAAGAACCCTTTTTTGATCCGTTATTGATAGTCTTATAGATAGAATCCACACTCCCTCAATTCTAGCAAATCGAGAGACAGAGACGGAGCTTCTTTAGATGAAAATTTTGAATTTTCTTCTTCCTTGCTCTCATCATCACCTGCTTCATCTTCCTTCTTCACCGTGTTTTCTTTCTTCCCTCTTTGATTCCCAAAATCAATAAACCGATCTAGTCAGTTCTTCTCTGTTTCCTGGTCTCTTCTCCTCCACTAGCGACTAAAATAGGATTGAACCAAGAAAATAGATATGGGCCAGACCCAATACTCCGAGAAATACTTCGACGACACTTACGAATACAGGTATCGAAATTCCTCTCTGGGATCATGAAGAAATCGAATCCAATACGTTTTTCGCGATTTGATTATGGTTAGTTACGCACCAGGATTTCAAAAATTTCTCCGATTGTATCTTTTGTCAGGCATGTGGTTCTTCCTCTTGAAGTGGCCAAACTGCTGCCGAAGAATCGTCTTCTCTCTGAAGTAAATAGGAACGAGAAAAAACGAAGAATCAAATCTAACTGAAGACATGGTTCAAAGAATTCATGAAAAGCATAAAATGAGTGTTGATTTGTATTTTGCTTATCAGAATGAATGGAGGGCGTTCGGGGTTCAGCAGAGTCGAGGATGGGTTCACTACGCGATCCATCGTCCCGAGCCACGCATCATGCTCTTAGGAGGTCATTCAACTACCAACAGCAGCAGGAGAACCAGGCTCAACAGCACATGCTCGCCAAGTGAATGTTAAATTGTTAACCCAGAAAAGCTTCCCCCAGAGGAAGGAAACGAAACCCTTTCCCTTTCCCTGCTTATACAGGATTCCCTGCGTTTAGTTTGGAATCTTTTCGTCTTGAAAAGAGAAAGAAGGAATTAGGATTTCTGATATGAGAGAATATGGTTGTTTTCATTGTAAGGTGGAGTAGGTTTCTTGTCGTCTTTCTCAACTTGGTTTGCAATGAAATTGTTATACTGCGTTCGCTTCATCTACTTCAATTGCTTGGTCTGGATTGATTGATTAGTGAGGGATTAATTGGTCTTGGTTTTTCATTTGCTTTTAATCTATGGTGTTGGCTCTTATTTATTTGAATTGTTCATTACCTTCAAAACGGTGGCAGCAACAACAACAGCAATGAGGACGAGGGACAGTCGCCACTGCAGAATGAACCTAACTGTGCAAGCAACGAGCATGAGGGCTGAATTTTGCATGATAACTGAAATCCTGTCTCCGATTGCTGATCGGACATTGTTGGCATCAAGAGCCAGTCTTGCTGCAATCCTCGCAAGGCTGGGAAGGTGGCAGAAGAAGAGAGAGAGAGGATTTCAACGGAAGTCCGCTACCACTGCAACAGCCACCACCGCAACGGCTATCGCCGCAGCAGTTCGTGATTTCGTGTATCATTGGAGGAAGATGAACAGTATTTTTTCAATTGTCCGGATAAATATTATAAGGGTATTATGGAGATTAAAAAATATTGTAACCAGAAGGTTAACGAAAGGGAGTCTAATCTTTATCGCAAAACAAAATACAGGGGGTCTTTGTATAAACCCATAGTACAGAGGGGTCTTTATAATCTACCGTACAAAATATAAGTATTTTCACTCTATATATTTGTATTTGTACTCCTTTACTTATTTGTATTTGTACTCAGTTTGGAAGGAGTACAAATGCAAATATATAAAATGTAGAATCTTATATTTTGTATGTATTTGCACTATAAGTATTTGCATTTATACTCCTTCCAAACTGAGCATTTGCACCGTACGTATTTGCATTAAATTGATTTCCAAAAATTTTAAGAGGAAAAAAATCAGAAATGAGCAAGCTTAACTTAAGCACCCAACGAATCCCAACGAATCTATGTGTGTTTACAATAAAATCTACTGTTTATCTTTTGTCATATTTGCGACTTTAGAAGGCCCATGACATGACAGTCCTTGCCTCATTGATAGGGGTGTTAGATCGGATTTGGTCCAATCTGATCCAGTCACATATGAGTCTATTACAAATGGACCTGAACCAGTCCAGTTAAATGTCTGGACCGTCCAATCTGTTAAATTTGATTTTAATTAATCCAAACCTGTTTCCATTGACACTTGTACTTTTATCTTCAATCAATAGACTGGATATTGGTTCTATCTGACCCAATCCAATATAAACCCATTATGGATGGATCAGGTCCAATCCAATCTAATAAATAATTTGGACTGATCCAATTCAACATGTTTTATTGGTCCATCCAATTCATTTAAATTGATTTTGATGTAAACAGGGTCCAACCCAAAACCAGTCCATTAACACCCCTATTCATTGATACACTTTTTTTTTTTATCAATAACACTTTCATTAAATCATCAATAGAAGATTTACAAGAGGAAGACAAACACACTTATTTTCCAAGAGCAACAAAGAACCTCAAGAAAAAGAAAAAAAAAAGAAGAAAACACTAAAGTTACAGCTTAGCCCAATACAGTGAATCCCTTTCTGCCCCTTGTTTAGCTAAATCGTCAACTAGGGAATTAGCCGATCTTTTAACCCAACATGTCTTAACTTCCATCTCCCGCACCAGCCACTTGAATTTCCTCCTCTCATTGTTGTACTTCCACAAGCCATTGTGATCTTTAATCAGCCACCCTATCACCACTTCTGAATCCCCTTCAATTATGAGTTTCCTGATGTTCAACTCCTTAGCTTTCCGAACTCCTTCCATAACTGCAAAGATCTCAGTTTTAAGGGAATCACCCACTCCAATTGGGCTTGAGAACATGGCAGAAATGACCCTATTTTCATCCCTAAAAACACCCAATTTCCCCGATTGTCCCGGATTTCCCCTACTACACCCATCAAAGTTTAATTTCAAGAATCCACCAGGTGGAGGGGTCCAAGCCACACTCATTACTGACTTGGTCTGTGCGCAATTTGCAATTTCACCCCACTTCCTCAATATGTCATTCATAGTGTAATCTATGAATAGCTCCAAAGATTTCAGGCACTGTACAACCCTAATATGTATGATAGCCCTCAAATTTACTGCTCCTCTCTCAGCTTCTGAGAATATCCTAGAGTTTCTTTCTTCCCAAAGTGTCCAACATACTGCAACCCTTAATCCTCTCCACATAGTCCTTCCCCTTTTTATACGCCACATGAAAAAAAAAGAAGGGGAAAAAGGCTATTCATTGATACACTTCAAACGCTCTACTTGGCATTGCACAACTTTTCGACTAGCATAAATGGTTGCGTATTCGATTCAATGACGATGAGGGGTCACGCACTTGTTGCAACAGAGAAAGGTAGAGCCATCTCAATCTCCTATGAAAGTCTAGATGTAGATCTAGAACTGGAAGAAGAATTGAGACTTCAGAGCAAAGGGAACTAGGAAAGGTTTCAAGCTTTAAGCTATTGAAAGCATGGATAATATAAAGAAGAAAGTTGGACCCTTGTAAAGCAATCTCAACTCTCAAGAGATATTTTTGAAATAGCTCAACTCTAAAGAAGAAAGTTGTGCTCCAAACCAATTTGCCACTTGAATGACACCTTATTAGCCTTCTCGCCTAACAAACTAAGTTGTTTATATATTGTTTATATTTTATGTTTTCACTAGAATAAAAGAGAGACAGAAAGTTCGGGGAAAGTTCTCAAGGAATTTCATAGAATTTCTAGACAACTTTCTGCCTCTCTGGCTGTCACAGAAAGAAAAGTTTCTATTTCTCTGATTTTCTATCAAACTAGAGACAGCATTTTTTTTTCTTTTTTGGCTTTAAGGGGGCTACACAAGGGAGGAAAGGCCTTACCAACTAGCCAGTTGGCACCTCTAGTTTGTCTCTATCAAACTAGAGACAACATTTTCAATCAATCTCAGATCTCCCCAACAACCAGCCAGAGTCCTTACCAACTAACCAGACCTTGCAAACCAATGAAAATTGATGAGGGCAGATTTGGCCCTCCAATGATATTGTGACACATGGCACATCGAAACAACTAGGTGACACCCGAAACCACTTAGGCAACAACTTGCCTTAGCCAAGTTGATGGTGTCCCACCTAGCGGCCTGGCCCAGGCGCGACCTAGAGGCCTAGTCCTGGCATGACCTGGCCTAGGCGCGAACTAGCGGCCTGGCCCAGGTGCCGACCTGGCGGCCTGGCCCTATCGCGACATGGCAGCCTGGCAGAGGTGCCAACCTAGCGGCCTGGCACAGGTGCCGACCTGGCGACCTACGAGACGTGCTCGCTAACAAATTCGGCATGCATATTGAAACAGTCCCACGATCCTTGGAAGTTGGCCCACGTGCCGAACGATTCGGAGGGTGGTCAATGTGCATGGCGGTTACCTCAGGGAATCTCGGACCACTTAGACGACTTCTCAAAAATCTCGGATGCGGTGCGTGAAACCCATGCCAAACTATGCCTATATAAAGGCACCAACCCCAATGGCATAGGGGGCAAGTAAGCATATTCTATCTCTCATACTTTGTCATTTTTAGCTCACAGTCTACTATGAGAGTACTGACTTAAGCATCGGAACAACCTCGTCAGGTTAACCACCCCAGGTCCTCTGACAAAAATTCCTTGCAAGTCTCTAAAGAACTACGAAGCTCAACAATCAATCCAGCTCGGCACTCTAGTCAGCTCGACACCTAATAGGCAACTCGGCCCTCTGGTCAGATCGGCAACTAATAGGCAATTCGGCACTCTGGTCAACTCGGTACCTAATAGGTAGCTTGGCACTCTCATCAGCTCGTTACCTAACATGCCTAGCTCGACCCAGTCAGCTCATCACCTAACCTGCCTAGCTCGACCCAGTTAGTTCGGCACCTAATCTGCCCAGCTCGGCCCAGTTAACCCGACACCTAATCTGCCCCCAGCTCAGACCAAATGACGAGGTACTTAGCACAAAAAATTGATACATCACCAAAAATTGATTCATCAAATGGCGCCGTCTGTGGGAAACGCTATAAAAAGCTAAACTCTCATCCTCCGAAAGGCTAAATCCTCTTGTTCCAGAAAACTAAGTTCTCACTTTCTAAAAATTAAAAGCTCTCACTTTCTAATTTCCATTTTTTATGAACTCAAAGACTCTGCAAGAAATTGATGACCAACAGACTAAGCAGCTCTACCAACTTTATTTCAACTCGGATAAAGCCCCATCAGTCCACTTCGCGAGGTACCCTCTACAAAGATGAGCTCTTCGTGGCTTCCGCAGGAGTAGGCGGCCAACAGACTGCATGGACGCCCCTGCCGGTCGAGCATTCCAAGGCTCCCGTGAGAGCTGGTGACCTAAAATCAGTAGTGTTGCCCTCGTAGGTCGAGCTCTTAGTAGCTTCTTGTAGGAGTGGGTAACCGACGTCACTAACGAGGCTGATGCAGCGCAGCCGTAGCTCTAAGGTGTCGAGCTGATAAAAGACATCGGCACCACATAACACCCAATTGCCTCTTCGGCATGAGAAAAATCAAAGATCAAGGAGAGTGGACTACGAGTCGCTCCTAGAGCCTAAGGGCTAAAGTGCCGAACTGGCAAAGACTTCGGCACCACATAAGACCCAATCGCCTCTTCGACATGGGCAAAATCAAGGGTAAAGAGAGTAGACTGTGAGTCGCTCCCAAAGCCTAAGGAATTGAATCGACACTTACGAGCTCATAGAATTAGTCATTTCAGGCCAAAAGCAGAAATCCACTCCCTTCGCCGAATTACTTTCAGCTCGGGAGTGGGGGGCAAATGATGAGGGCGGATTTGGCCCTCCAATGATATTGTGACACATGGCACCTCGGAACAACTAGGGGACACCCAGAACCAATTAGGCAACAACTTGCCTTAGCCTAGTTGATGGTGTCCCACTTGGCGGCCTGGCCCTGGCGCAACCTGCCCAAGCGCGAACTAGCGGCCTGGCCAAGGCGCGACCTGGCGGCCTAGCACAGGTGCCGACATGGCGACCTGCGAGACGTGCTTGCCGACAAATTCGGCATGCATATACAGACGTGCTCGCCGATAAATTCAGGATGCAAATCCAAACACTCCCACGATCCTTGGAAGTTGGCCACGTGCCGAACGATCAAGAAGGTGGTCAACGTGCATGGCGGTTACCTCAGGGAATCTCAGACCACTTAGACGACTTCTCAGAAATCTCGAACGCGGTGCGTGAAGCCCACGCCAAACTATGCCTATATAAAGGCACCAACCCCATTGGCATAGGGGGGCAAGTAAGCATATTCTAGTTCTCATACTTTGTCATTTTTAGCTCGCAGTCTACTATGAGAGTACTGACTTAAGCATCGGAGCAACCTCGCCGGGTTAGCCACCCCGGATCCTCTGACATTGATTCCTTGCAGGTCTCTAAAGAACTACAAAGCTCAACAATCAATCCAGCTCGCCACTCTGGTCGGCACCTAATAGGCAGCTCGGCACTCTGGTCAGCTCGCCACCTAATAGGCAGCTCAGCACCTAATAGGCAGTTCGGCACTCTGGTCAGCACGTCACCTAACCTGCCAGGCTCGGCCCAATCAACTCGTCACCTAACTTGCTTAGCTCGGCCCAGTCAATTCGGCACCTAACGTGCCCAGCTCAAACCAATTAACTCGGCACCTAATCTACCCCCAGCTCAGACCAAATGACGAGGTACTTAGCACAAAAAACGGATTCATCAATTGTCGCCGTTTGTGGGAAACGCTACAAAAAGCTAAGTTCTCATCCTCCGAAATGCTAAGTCCTCTTCTTCTAAAAAACTAAGTTCTCACCTTTTAGACACTAAAAACTCTCACTTTCTAATTTCCATTTTTTATGAACTCAAAGACTATGCAGGAAGTTGATGGCCAACAGACTAAAGGCACCAACCCCAATGGCATAGGGGGGCAAGTAAACATATTCTAGCTCTCATACTTTGTCATTTTTAGCTCGCAGTCTACTATGAGAGTACTGACTTAAATATCGGAGCGACCTGACCGGGTTAGCCACACCGGGTCCTCTGACATTGATTCCTTGCAGGTCTCTAAAGAACTACAAAGCTCAACAATCAATCCAGCTCGCCACTCTAATCAGCTTGACAACTAATAGGCAGCTCGGCACTCTGGTCATCTCGACACCTAATTGGCAGCTCGGCACTCTGGTCAGCTCGACACCTAATAGGCAGCTCGGCACCTAACCTGCCTAGCTCGGCCCAATCAGCTCGTCACCTAACCTGCCTAGCTCGGCCCAGTCAGTTCGGCACCTAACCTACCCAGCTCGAACCAGTTAACTCGACACCTAATCTGCCCCCAGCTAAGACCAAATGACAATGTACTTAGCACAAAAAAACGATTCATCAATTGGCACCATCTGTGGGAAACGCTACAAAAAGCCAAGTTCTCATCCTCCGTAAGGCTAAGTCCTCTTCTTCCATAAAGCTAAGCTCTCACTTTCTAATTTCCATTTTTTATTAACTCAAAGACTATGCAGGAAGTTGATGGCCAACAGACTAAGCAGCTCTACCAACTTTATTTCAATTCAAATAAAGCCTCATCAGTCATATTCGCGAGGTACCCTCTACAAAGATGAGCTATTTGTGGCTTCCGCGGGAGTGGCGGCCAACAGACTGCATGGATGCCCCTGCCGGTCGAGACTTCCAAGGCTCTCGTGCGAGCTGGTGACCTAAAGTCAGTAGTGCTGCCCCCATAGGTCGAGCTCCTAGTAGCTTCTTGTAGGAGTGGGTAACCGACGTCACTAACGAGGCTGATGCAACGCAGCCGTAGCTCTAAGGTGTCGAGCTGATAAAAGACCTCCGCACCACATAAGACCCAATCGCCTCTTCAGCATGGGTAAAATAAAAAATCAAGGAGAATGGACTACGAGTCGCTCCTAGAGCCTAAGGGCTAAAGTGTCGAACTGGCAAAGACTTCGACACCACATAAGACCAAGTCGCCTCTTCGGCATGGGCAAAATCAAGGGTAAGGAGAGTGGACTGAGTCGCTCCCAGAGCATAAGGAATTGAATCGACGCTTACAAGCTCATCAAATTACTCATTTCAGGCCAAAAGAAGCAATCCACTCCCTTCGCCGAGTTAGTTTCAGCTCGGGAATGGGGGCAAATGATGAGGGCAGATTTGGCCCCCCAATGATATTGTGACACATTGTTACGATTTGACACAGGCTTAGCCTTGCCTACGCTTGGCAGGTTTACGTTAGGGACATCACCGTCATTTTCGCCTGTAAGATTTTTGGGAGAATTGATGTTATCTTCAGACAGACCACCAAAAGCTTAACCTACTCTTTGAGGAGGGGTGGTCGACCTCCTTGGGTGCCTAACCTTGGCACTCCTAGACCATCATCCCCTTGTGGGGCAGCCCTGGTTAACGGCTAGCATGGCTACCAGGTTCCTCATGGGCGCACACATGCTCATGGGGACAATGTTGGACCGGCACTGCGCTGCCGACACTCAAGGGAGGCTTGGCATGCGGGCTTGGCTCAAGCATGACCCTTCACCACGCCAGCCCCTTGCCCAAGTTGAGTGAGCTACCCCGTTGCCTCTAACGCACAGGTGTGTTCCGGCCCAAGCGGTTGCCTATCATCATGGCACACAGGTGCCTGTCATCATCGGCATATAGGAGACCCCTCACATCGGTACCAAGTCACCTCCTCGGCGCATAATCGCCTTACATTATGGTTGTCCTCCTTTAGCACGTAAGTGGCGCCTCCCATGGACCGGTCTGAGCCAGCCGAGTGCCTCGGCCATTGGACTTGAGGTCATGATCTAGTGCTACTAACCTTGAGGGAGCCATCTCATCGGGCAATTCCTAGCCTCTAAGCACATAAAGGCTTGTCCTGGGCTACCTTGGCCTGGACACCGCACAGGTTTCTTCCGCAGTAGAACTACCCCGTGACAATATGGCACCTCGAAACAACTAGGCGACACCCAAAACCACTTAGGCAACAACTTGCCATAGCCATGTTGGTGGTGTTCCACCTGGTGGCCTGGCCCAGGCACCGACCTGGCAGCCTAGCCCAGGCGTGAACTGGCGACCTGGCCCAAGCGCGAACTGGCGGCCTGGCCTAGGCGCGACCTGACAGCCAGGCCCAGGCGCCGAACTAGCAAACTGGCACAGGTGCCGACCTGGCAACCTGCAAAACGTGCTCGCCGACAAATTCGGCATGCATATCCAGACGTGCTCGCCAACAAATTCTGCATGCATATCCAAACACTCCCACGATCCTTAGAAGTTGGCCACGTGTCGAACGATCCAGAGGGTGGTCAACGTGCATGGTAGTTACCTCAGGGAATCTCGGACCACTTAGACGACTTCTCAGAAATCTCAGACGCGGTGCGTGAAGCCCACGCCAAACTATGCCTACCAACCTCAATGGCATAGGAGGCAAGTAAGCATATTCTAACTCTCATACTTTGTCATTTTTAGCTCGCAGTCTACTATGAGAGTACTGACTTAAGCATCGGAGCGACCTCGTCAGGTTAGCCACCCCGGATCCTCTGACATTGATTCCTTGCAGGTCTCTAAAGAACTACGAAGCTCAACAATCAATCCAGCTCGCCACTCTAGTCAGCTCGTCACCTAACCTGGTCAGCACGTCACCTAACCTGCCAGGCTCGGCCCAGTCAGCTCGTCACCTAACTTGCCTAGCTCGGCCTAGTCAGTTCGGCACCTAACGTGCCCAGCTCAAACCAGTTAACTCGGCACCTAATCTACCCCCAGCTCAGACCAAATGACGAGGTACTTAGCACAAAAAATTGATTCATCAATTGGCGCCGTTTGTGGGAAACACTACAAAAGCTAAGTTCTCATCCTCCGAAACGCTAAGTCCTCTTCTTCTAAAAAACTAAGTTCTCACCTTTTATACACTAAAAACTCTCACTTTCTAATTTTCATTTTTTATGAACTCAAAGACTATGCAGGAAGTTGATGGCCAATAGACTAAAAAGCTCTACCAACTTTATTTCAACTCGAATAAAGCCTCATCAGTCATATTCACGAGGTACCCTCTACAAAGATGAGCTCTTTGTAGCTTCCGCGGGAGTAGGCGGCCAACAGACTGCATGGACGCCTCTACCGATCGAGCCTTCCAAGGCTCCCGTGCGAGCTGGTGACCTAAACTCAGTAGTGCTGCCCCCGTAGGTCGAGCTCCTAGTAACTTCTTGTAGGAGTGGGTAACCGACGTCACTAACGAGGTTGATGCAGCGCAGCCGTAGCTCTAAGGTGTCGAGCTGATAAAAGACCTCGGCACCTCATAAGACCCAATCGCCTCTTCGGCATGGGCAAAATCAAATATCAAGGAGAGTGGACTACGAGTCGCTCCTAGAGCCTAAGGGCTAAAGTGCCGAACTGGCACAGACTTCGGCACCACATAAGACCAAGTCGCCTCTTCGGCATGGGCAAAATCAAGGGCAAGGAGAGTGGACTGCGAGTCGCTCCTAGAGGAATTGAATCGATGCTTACGAGCTCATCAAATTACTCATTTCAGGCCAAAAGGAGCAATTTACTTCCTTCACTGAGTTACTTTCAGCTCGGGAGTGGGGGCAAATGATGAGAGCGGATTTGGCTCTCCAATGATATTGTGACACATGGCACCTCGAAACAACTAGGCGACACCCGGAACCACTTAGGCAACAACTTGCCTTAGCCATGTTGATGGTGTTCCACCTGGCGCGACCTAGCGGCCTGACCCAGGCACCGAACTAGCGGCCTGGCACAAGTGCTGACTTGGCAACCTGCAAGACGTGCTCGCCGACAAATTCGGCATGCATATCCAAACACTCCCACGATCCTTGGAAGTTGACCCACGTGCCGAACGATCCGGAGGTTGGTCAACGTGCATGGCGGTTACCTTAGGGAATCTCGGACCACTTAGACGATTTCTCAGAAATCTCGGATGTGGTACGTGAAGCCCACACCAAACTATGCCTATATAAAGGCACCAACCCTAATGGCATAGGGGAGGCAAGTAAACATATTCCAGCTCTCATACTTTGTCATTTTTAGCTCACAATCTTCTATGAGAATACTAACTTAAGCATCGGAGCGACCTCGCCGGATTAGCCACCCCGAGTCCTCTGACATTGATTCCTTGCATGTCTCTAAAGAACTACGAAGCTCAACAATCAATCCAACTCGCCACCAGCCAGTTCGGCACTCTAGTCAGCTCGACACCTAATAGGCAGCTCGACACTCTGGTCAGCTCGGTCCTCTGGTCAGCTCGGCACTCTAGTCAGCTCGGCACCTAATAGGCAGCTCGACCCTCTGGTCAGCTCGACAACTAATAGGCAGCTTAGCACTCTGGTCAGCTCGACACCTAATAGGCAGATCGGCACTCTGGTCAGCTTGTCACCTAACTTACCTAGCTCGGCACCTAACCTGCCTAGCTCGGCCCAGTCAGTTCAACACCTAACCTGCCCAGCTCAGCCCAGTTAACTCGGCACCTAATCTGCCCCCAGCTCAAACCAAATGACGAGGTACTTAGCACAAAAAATTGATACATCACCAAAAATTGATTCATCAAAAACATTAATTATGTAAATATGTTCTAACTTCTAATGCAAACATTCTTTTTATCTTCTTTTGACCAGAAGTATACTAAACTCGAGCATGATGGGCACTAAAATCAGAAATAAATCGTCCCACACCTTAACCCCATGGACAATGCATGTTATGCAGCATTTCTCTTAAAACTTGTAGTAAATGCTATTCTCTCAAAGCATCATTTTTTCCATTTTTCTGCTTTCTTTCTTCTAAATTATTGAGTCAATTTTATTTTAAACTCGGATTATTGCTACCCCTTTTTTTGGTCATAAACTAAGAACTAACTTTCTAGCAATGGTGATGACAAGCTAACACATTCTGACATGCCGTGAACTAATATCTCCAGCCCTGGTTCCATATGCTGAGAAGTACTATAAAAACATAAAGATAGAGTATGAAAATTCTAAAACTAAATGTTCTTATAAGAAGACCTTACAAGTTACTTCCAGTGGATGATAATTATTGTCAATCAAAGATCTCAAATGCAATGCAACTTGGTTCTTTCTTTCTGAAACTCATTCTGTGGAACTAGAATTTCAAGTTAAGAACCTTACCCAATGGCTGATGGGTAACAGTAACCTTTTCACACTTGGAAGGATTAATTTGTTTGGGAGAGGATTCATCACCAAGTGCAGCTGCAGCAGCTCTTCTTTGTTTCTGCTCTCTCCACTTCCTTAATTGATCCTCTACTGCCACTTTAGCTTTTTCAGCTAGTTCAGCCCTGCTTACAGCCTTCTCTGCCACAGACCTAAGCTCCTTAATTTCTGCTATTGCAGCTTCAAGTTCGTTCTCCAAGGCATCTACTTCAGAACCAGTTTTGGATACTATTACATGTGATGCATCTTCAGGGGGTGATAATATAAGCTGGTCCACTTGCTCGGGCTTCCTGATCAAGGCCTTACTCTCATTCATTGGAACTGTGATTTGAGTATCAATATTATTTCCTTTATCTTCTTTGATTTCTGATTCCAATGGAAATCTTAGACATGGAGAAGGCTCAGCAAATTGAAGTTTGACACTGGCAGAGTTTCCGGTTTCTTCACCCACTTCTACTATACGCCTCAGCTTTTTTGTTTCCTTCTTGGCTTCCTCTGCTTCTATTGCTAGCTGTTGCACAGCAAGATAAAACCCTGATTTAATGCTCTTAGTCATTGCTTCAGCTGCCTCTGCTGCAGCAATCTTTGATCTGCCTTTATGAAGTTCAGATTTTAGCATTGCAATCTCAACCTGAGCTTCACGCTCTCTTACTCTGGTCTCTTCCATCTCACTTTCTGCCCTTTGAATCTCACCTTTAAGCATTTCAATTTCATGATTCAGATAGTGAACCTCTTCTCTTGCAATTTTAAGTTCTAACTCTAATTGGCTTAGCTTTGTTTCCATTGATTCGACATAGATTTCTTGGTCAGAGTTTTCTCTTCCTACCATCTCCCTCCCTGATTTTATCTGGTTTAAATCATTAGTTGCAACAGAAGCAACTTTTGTAAATGAGCTATGGAACTCTTTAGGTTGTTTCAGATCCAACTGTAATGAATCAATGAATTGGGACTTCACCAAGAGTTGATTCTCCAAATCTGTCGCAGCGTATGCTTGTATTCTCATCTTTTCCAATGGTTCATGTACTTGAACTGCTGCTTCCATAGCCATCTGTATCTTTGCATCCTTGTCTGAATTGATTGTGGATTTCTCTTTCGCTACTTCAACTGCTACCAGTTTCAAATGCAGAATAGCTTTGTTTAGCTCTGCTATGTGCTTCAGAAGCTTCTCATTCTTTTCCTTCTCCATGTTAATGGAGGTTTCCATTAGTTTTGCTTGTTCAATGGCAGAAAGCTTCAATTCCTTAGCAGCAGCAAGCTCTGCTTTTGTATTCAGCCACTCTTCTTCAACAGCCTTCAGTTTACTTACCGCATCTAGAAGTTGCTCTTGGTCCTTCTCAGTTTCCAAGAGCTGATCCGAAATCTTGTTTATCTTGTATTCAAGTTCATCTCTTTGGATCCTAGTTTGTCTGCATTCTTCAAAGTACTTGTCCCTATCAGCCTCAGAGTTCTTCAGTTGGATTGACAACTCATCGACTGTCTTTTGGTAGAGTTCCAGCTTGAGAAGGGTTTGCATGTAAGCAGATTCTTTTACTTCCAGCTGCACCTTATAGTTGGCCAAGTATTTGAGCATAAGGTCAAGTTCTTTCCCCTTCCCCACCTCCTTGCAATGGAAATAAGAAAGGATCTTAGGCATCTACATTTACCCATAAGGGAATAGAAAATTCTATAATCATGTTATTGTAGATTAATTAAGTATGCAATAACAGAGGATCTAGTCTACTCCATGAACATTACATACGCAAAATTACAGTTTAGACAGTAACAACCATATATCATCTTCAGAGTACCAACTATCTGTATAATTTTAAGTCTCTTACCTCACTTCCAGTTGACACATTCTTTCTGTGGTCATTATTTTTCTCCTCGAACAAGGAAAGGGAAGCTTGGACTGATTCGAATGGTTTGGTGTCAATCTCACCCATATCTTCCTCAGAGATGATATGGAATGACTGCCCATGAAGACCAAAAGGATTTTTAGGAAATCAAAGAAGTAGAAACACATAAAAGTTATATTTAACAGACAATCCTGGTCAAAAAACAACTTTTCAGATAATAGAGACAGGAAAGATGACTTCATGACTTTCAACATTAATTGTGAACAAGGTCTGAGATGATAAAATATCTCAGCAGCAAACACAGTATGTGTTAGCTTGTATACAAAGAGAAGAGGAAGAACCATAACAAAAGAAGCATTAAATCTCCTATGCCATGTGGAGAGTGGGAACTAAAAACAAAAGTTCTATTTTCTAATATACTGAAGAGACCAAATATTTAAACTCAAATTCCAATGTTGGATCAATATCAATTATAAGCTTCTGAAGTTCCAATGTCAGTTTAGCATTTGCAATTCATAACACTGAAGGAGATCCATCCTCATGTAAAATGAATGACTTATATGTCAAGACAACCCACCAAAACAATAGTAGCTATTAGTAATAAGGTACCAGTTTTACTACACTGACACAAGAAATTTAATATAGTGATGTATGTCTATCGCCATTAAGCAGAGAATTAAATGTAACTGATAATATTTAATAGGAAGACTCTCAGCCCCAACCCCAGAACACATATAGACATTTAGTTGTTCGCCACCTCCACTCCAAAATAAAACTAAATTATATTAGATAAAAAAACTAAGAATACCTATTATCTTAATCAATTAAGTAGTTTTTATCAATACCACTATATTAAAAATCAAAACGAAGAGTACACCAGTACAAAAGAAGAGCCAACACATAATATCCAAAAAAAAAAAGAAAAGAAATGGCTCAATAACATTCAAATCACCAAGGAACCACAAATCCATACATCATAACACTATTGTAATGTACTCCACAACAGAATCTCAAAAAGGCAGCAAACAATCCCAATAAACTCCACCAAGATATCAATACTAAAAGAGTCCCTAATTGAAACCAACTAATGAAGGTTTTAAGTCCGACACAGAGTGCAAAAATCCTGCAAAACAACAAGGAACAACAATTACAAAATAGGAATCATCTACTTAGTCAACAACTAAACTATACCTGAAAGAAAGAAAGTAAAAGCATCAATAGAGCATCCCCAGTATGAAAACCGAGAAACTCCACATCAATGCTAACCAGCAAGCATCTAGGGAGGCTTGGCAGTCACACTACTTGGATGTGATTAAGAGAGTTATAGATTTCAAAATTAAAAATAATAATAAAAAAATAAACCATAACTTGTATGTTTATATGAAGAACTATTAGTTTTGGCTATATTGAGATTATTAAATTAAAGATTTGTTAGTTTTTTTAATATATTTGGATGGATTGATTTCAAAAGTCGTGGGTCATCACTTGGTGTAATGGTAAAATCTTGGGCTAACAAACATGAGAATGTGGGTTTGAGTCTACAAGAAGCTACTTTGTGCAAAAAAAATGCCAAAAGTCACTTCCAAAACCGGTAAACCTCTCCGGGACCTCAGATAGAGTTAGGACCAATATTGGGTAATGACCTCTTCAATTGATTTTCAAAAGTAATTATACCTTTAGTAATATATGTGAAGTTGTGATGGGTCAAATTCTAGTCTTTAGAAGTTCTTTAGGAGTTTGAGTGTATTTTGAAACATTACAGTTAGATGTAATTTTCTTTATGAATAGCAACAGTTACAAAGTATTTCTAGGAGTATTAAACAATTAGGAAAAGGTTATGTGTAAGATGGACACCAAAGAAGAAGCTTAGAGATCAACCCTAAGCTACAAAAAATTTACACCCATACAAGACGTTCCATGGTATGTGTATCCAGCATACATGCCATCTCAATTAACTTCAATCTTGCCAAACCATCTGTTAGACTGCTACTGCATTATTTTATCAGTACTAGTAATCATAGCACTTTACTGGAATTGTAATAAAATAAGCATAGAGCCCTTTGCTTAGGCAAATGGATACCATTTGTAACTAACAAATTGAATTGAATTCGAATATGGGTATATCCAAATCTGATGATTCCGATCTGATAAGAATCCAAGAGATTCAAACCACTATCTAGGGATGGCAATTTCCAAGTTCCAACCTATCCGGTGAGTACCCACCCTTACTCATCCAGATGGAGTGGGGTGTTCTTTTTGAAAAAAAAATAAGTTGGACTTTGGGACGGGGATGACCAGACGAGTTTTGGGATTTTACAACCCATACAGGTATGGGTACAATATTAAGCTAAACCTGACCCTCCCCGACCTGTCTATCAAATTTACACTAAAATGCCCCAGCTGCTTATAATTAAATTACCAATATGAACTTATGTTTTACGTATTGAATTTAATAATGTTTTGAATCTTATGTAATGATAATTGATAGCTTATGTGTTTTCTACATGTTTCAATAAAATAATTGGAAATTTCGATGTTGTTTGTTCATGTTATTTTGCTTGTTTATTTCTTATATATAACAGGAAACTAGATGCAGGTTTTGGACCCAACCCACCCCATCCTCAAATGCAGGGAGGGTAGGTAGGGTGGAGGGTTTAGATTTTGAAAATCCAACCTGCTATGGATTTCCAGGAGAGTATGGGTTGGGAGGTTTGGCAAGGTGGAGAGGGTCCATAATTTACAAAACCCTCCCCAAACCCACCCCATTGCCATCCCTACTGATATCCAATAGATATGCAAAACATGTGTTGAAATTCAACTTGTTTTCATATCAGGATTTCAGATTTGAATCCAATTTCATTGAAGTATTGGTAAATCTATATTAAATAAGCATAAGTTTACAAAATTAAATATAAAACAAAAAATACATTCTAAATGGAAAAATAAAATTTTAATTCTAAATCCCACTTAATTCTAAAGAATTTTAATACTAAAAAATGATCCAATAATTAAGCGGAGTATAATTTCATATTTGATTGGACCCGAATATGGCTAAAGGGATATCCGATAACGAATTGCATTTAGATTTCAATTGGAATAAAATCCAATCCATTTGTAGCCCTAGTTATACCAAGCATTTTCTGGAAAAATCTTAAAAGGAAAATGATATTCAATTACAAAAGGTGAGGCAAGAGCTGCATCGTCTAGTATGTGTAAACTCTTGAACAGAGAGGTGTCAAAGTTCCTAACCTAAACTCGCATAGAGACGTGTCTAAGTTATTCGTTGTGCGAGAGGAGGGGGTCGGGGGTTACCTACAAATCAAGGAAGAAGACTTCTTAAAGAAGTGAGGGAGAGGAAAAGGGGCAAATTGGTTGCATTGCATTGGGTGGCCTGCTTTTCCAGACACAACCTTCGAGGTGGCAACAAAGGTAGGCAGTAGAAAGCAAACGAAAAAAAAAATCTCTGAATTAGTTAAGAAACACAAAGAAACCAACGAAAATGAGAGAAAATTTTCAGTTTCTAACATTTGAGTTTGGAAAAGGATTCCCCTTCGAGAATGAAAACCAAAGCCGCTGATTGTGCAACCAAACATGTTAAGAACGTGATGATACCCAAACTCAATTTAATGTACGAAAAAAATACCAAAGCTACCAAACTTGGAACTAAGTTTCACTTACTTGAAGTGGGGGAGAAGTCAAAATTCCCAATAAAATGAGGAATAAACCCGAAGATCCAATCTGCAACAAGACCAGCTCAAAAGGAAGTCGTCATCAATATGCATTGACAGAGAAAAATTGTGGAAAGCGAAAACGAGGATAGAAACCACACAAGTAAGAAACCTGAACGCGATAAAAGCATAGCCTCCCGCGAACTTGAGAACGAAGGAGGCAATGAAGTTAATATCCCCAACAACAAGGTAGATCGAAAATTCATAATCATCGAATACATGATCGTCCTTTTCCTTTTTCACTACGCTTGAAGACGTGTATTCGTCCGAATCGAAGAATCCAGGAAGAGTTGCAGACAATGCTCAGCCTAGCCACAGCCGTTGAGAGAATCGACCGAATTTGGTATCTACGATTATCTCTTTCACTCCAACTGCAGCTGTTCGTTTTTCCGTATTTACGCGGGTTCTTGGCTCTTGCTTGCTTGCTTAGTGAAGGGGTTGTTCAGTAGTGTTCACCGCCTGACAGTGACGCGTGCAATGCACGGGTTTGTGTCCTTTCGGTAAGTTACTTACACACACAGCCCCGATGTTTTCGGTAAGTACAAAATCCTCCCTCGGAAAATTGCCAAAGACGTCTAGAACTTTTTAAAAATCTATTTTACCCCTATATATACATGGATTCCACCTCCCACAGACCACAGTTTCACCGATTACTTCGCAAAAATTCTAAAAGATTATTCCACAAATTCACACAGACAATAGGGACTGTTTGGACAGAAGGCTTTGCACGGTTAGTGGTACTACTTGCTGTAGCATCATCCACCAAAGTCAATTTTGGGTTGGGTCCCCAAGAATTAGAGATTAGCTGCTTCGATTCAATAAACTCCTTGGAACAAAGCCTTGTCAGTCAAGGGAAAACATGATAGACAGAGAAAAAAAGAATGGTGTTCTGCTGTTCTTTTGTACCTGTAACACAGTATCCTCTTGGAAAAGTCATGTAAATGGTCCTCTGGCGTTTCTGTAACAAAATCATTCTTTATATGCAGAGTACAAATTAGTATCTTTGGTCTGTGGTAGTATCAAAGACGTATCTTTTGTCTGTACGTAGAACCCCAAAAAAACCTACCTGTCTCCCTGCTCTTGAATGGTCACATAAATCCTCAAAAGAAAACCTTGAAGGGTTGTTTGGGTTGGTGGAATCTGAGGGTTATTTTATGGAATTATATTTCTTGGTGTTTGTCATCATTTAAGTGAATTTGAGATCTTTAGAAGGGGTAATCTTTTTGAGATACTACTATTGAGAAGCTTTGAGATTATTGAAATGGGTAGTGGAATTGGTATCTACTTTGGGTTGATAGAAGCAATTTAGATATAGATGTTTTGAAAAACCTGAATGTTGGTGATTCCAGTTCCGGATTGCTATGAGCAGTAAGGAGAGATTTCATGGCTGTTTTAATTTCCTATTAACCCCAACGATATGAAGTTTGTGTGACATCTTATTGTCGTTTCCTTGAGCAACAATTACTTCTCTGGTGGTGTTTCAAGTGAGCTCGAAATTTTAGACCTGTCTTCTAATCTGATTAACGGGTCGTTGCCACCAGATTTCGGTAGTGGAGTTAGCCTCTGTTGCTTGAACCTCTCGTACAATATGATAAGGGACATTTTAGTCATCTAGTACAACTATCGACATGTGGACATTATTGATAATACAGCGTCTAACTCAACAAGACAGTTCAACAAATCAATACGCGACAACCAATATCAGGTATGCGGCCGAGCTAGGGCGAATTTGGCCCATTGACAACACCAACACGTGACAATCAACGTTGCCTGATAGCATCTGAACTTCAGATAACTATAAAAAATCCTAGGATTACTCTGAAAGGGATGTGCACAGAAGTTCTTGAATTCTCTCACACATTTTCACTAAAATCTCCTTAATGACTTAAACATCAGAGTGTCCTCCTAGGTAAAACCTACCCAAGCATTCTAATTCTTTTCTTTTTATAGTCTTTTTCAATTCGGACTTACAATTACCAGCTCGGCAGTACAGCTCAGCATTGCCAAATCAAAACTTAGTTCGGGCCTAGTCACTAACACTAGCGCATCATCACAATAGACTCATGGGAAGGAACCCAATGGAATTTGGGAAGCAAATCCCGGCGAATGTCACACTTGACCTCTCGTTCAACAATTTGGCAGAAGAAATCCCGGAAACTTTTCTCAATCAGAAAACAGAATCGTTAGTTGGCAACCTGGATCTATATGCAGGAAACCACTGAAAAACCCTGTGTCTTTACTTCTGTGCATTCTTTCTACTACACCTAGTGTCCTTGAAATTACTTCTGCACTTACAGCTATTCCGAACACCATAGACTTGACCCTTGTAACTGGGTCTTCTGGAACGGCCAATGGAACTCAATCGCAAAGGCAAAGCGATTTCAGATCAGGAACAATAGCAAGCATCATGTTTGGAGATTTGGCTGGCATCAAAGTTTGGCTATGATATTCTGTTATGTTTATCAAACAAGGAAGAGAATGAAGAAGGCGGTCAGTACAAGAAGAATAGAAAAGAAAGACGAACGGGATGGCAGCGGAGGAAACACGATGAATAGTATAAGGGTAATTTGGACATTTAAAAAATTCAAATAGCAGGATGATAATTTTTTCAAAGATAACGAACGAAATACTAAACAAGGGGACTTTGTCTAACGGCCAAAATTTAAAAAGGTCTTTTTGTAAAAAAAATGCAAGGTCTTCATCACTGACCCATAGTATAAGGGGTCCTTCCGTCCTTGTAATTTAACCTAATAATAGAGGTGGTGCTTCCAAATGAATTAGAGGCTCAGTCTGAATAAGCTTCTCTTTTTGGAAAAAAAAATATACAATTACATGAGGAATGAATAGATTTTTTACCTTTCATTCCAAACAAACTTGTACCAATGCGTCATTTTGTTTTTCCTTTTTTTTTTTTTTTGTCTTTGGGATCTTGACGTTATATTAATTTCGAACATCAAATCAGGAGGAATGGCTATGGCAAATGCCAAAAATTATTAATCTTTCACATTTATGATCACTCCAAAACCGGGTTCAACTATGATATAGAAAAGATATGATATCTGAAAGACTTCTCATCAGTTAATTGAAATCAAAAGTGTGGTAGCCAATTAGGTATTATTTATCAAAATTCACGGATGGATTTTGATTGATCAAAACTCTTTCCATACCATATTTTTTCCACATCATAGATTTTCCCTCCTAACCCAGATATTTCTATATATCCCATTTAACATTATTTGAATAAACCATTCCTTCATATTTAATCAAACTTCTAGACTGGATACAATATATAAGCAAATGTAGAATTAAAAAGGACTAGATCAGCAATGATTATGATTTATTAATTTATCTTTGAAACCTTAACAGTAGAAGCTGAGAGTAATTTCCTTGGAAATTATTTTCACGGTTTAAAAGGGTAAGGTAGCGAGTGGTTATTTTGGACAGTTGTCATCAAGTTAGTAGGAAGGGTAGCAGAATGTGGTTAGTAGGAGATTCAGATTGGCTGGCAGGAGATGGGCTATGAGAGTTTTGCTAATTTATTTGTGATATCCATGGTTTTGTACATGTATTTTTATAAAAATAAATAAATAATATAAAATATTACAAAAATACAATATAAACATATTTAGACCGAATTCTTATAGATTCCTATATAGTTGGGATAAGACATGAATGATAATAATAATGATGAAGAACTTCAACACCTATAGCAACAGTCAGTCTGGTTGTCGGTATAACCCATAAAGGGATAGACCGATGAATGTTTTGGTTTTACCAACAACCTTTATCCATTGGTATATGTACATTTTGTTGTAGGAGTATAATTTTCATGTACTTGATAAGAGTGTTCACACATCGGTCAGTTCGGTTGCAAGCATTTTGGCTAATCAAATTGACCTCTCAGATTGGTAAACAGGTAACTGAAACCATCTGATCATAAGGGAAAACTAACCTAACCATGAAGGAACTGTTTGCGTCAGTTTCTCGGTTTGATCAAGTCAGTCTATGAGTTGCATGAAAATTGGATAGATATATAGAGAGAAGAAGAAGAAGAAGGACTTTGGGCTCCAAACTTATTGTGGCCTTTTCTCACGGTGGTAAAGTTGTTTGGCTGATTGCATTGGTCATTGATATATTTTTGAAAATATCACAAGTGTAACCTCATAACCCCAATAGATTGTATTAAAAAGAAAGGGGCACTTTTGTAATTGAAATTCAAGGTTTTAGTTATGTACTCGTGTTAATTCTCATGTTCACTATACAAAGCAAAAAAGGACAAAGAATATGGGTGGGGAGTTGTGACGCATTGAATGCCTTAAAGCATCTAACGAGAAGTCAACACTTGTATCCTAGCTTGGGAGGTTGAAAGTGAATGCAAATGTGAAATTTTTTTTGGATTAAATTTGCCCTTTATTTATTTGTTTGATAAAGGGTATAAAAGTCACTTTATTATAATTTTAATTTCAATTTTAATGGCTACTAAAATCCCTATATTTGTGTATTTAATTCATTTTTAATTATAGGGGTTAAAAATGTAACTTCAATTATTATTTTCCATCTTTTTTTAATTCTCACTCATTAAGTCTTATACTTAAGGTACTAAATCTTATTATCTCTTGTTAAATCCTATATTTTTAAGTTGTTTTCACTATTAAATGTTACTAATTAGATCTATGTCAATATTTTCAACAATATAAACCAATATATTTTAAAACTGACTCAAAAACAAATTTGATGTAGCGCGATCCGGGCACTCCTAGCTGACTGCTGACTGCTGACTGGCTCCTTGTTGGCAACGGACGGCACCTGAGAAGATGAAAGGAAGGATCCCCGGGGGTTTACTCGGTGGGAATACTCCGATGCTTAAGTTAGTATTGTGTATGGGAAGTAAAGAGAAAACGAAGGCTAAGAGTGGAGGTCACACTTTATCACTATATTCGAGCGCTTAGAGGTTTTTCCTGAAGAAATTTCTCCTCTACCCGGAAGGCTTTTATAGGGGCGCTCTTATGAGATTGGGTATAACCACCACTGGGCCCCTGCCACAGCCGTTACCTGCCAGGGCTGCGCAGGTGGCCGTTGTGACGTACTCCTTGCCCGGGGAAGTGACACGTCTCCAAAGTGACAGGCACGCCTCCGCCTGCAGAGAGACGTGGGCACAGACTGTCGAAAGGACAGGGGTTGTGCCGTCAGCTAGGGACGTGGCACAATCTGACTAGTACGGCCCGTTAAATAGAAACTTCCTGAGGAATGCTCGTGTGGCCCATTCGTGAACTACTTTGCAGCGAGCTTGGAATACTTCAGGAGTACCCTTACTAGAATTAGTCATCGGGACGACTTGTCTATTTGAGAGCTCGGGCGAGCTGGTTTTCTTAGCTCACAAGTTAAAGTTGCCTCGAAATATCCCTTTCGAGGTAGCTCGGGGAACCCGGAGCTCGCGTTGTGGCGAGCCCCTCCTTTAGCGCGCTACGATGTAGTGAGCTGCTTTATGGGCCCATTACTTAGTTGTATTGGACCACAATGCTGAGCTGTCGCTTATGCGGAGTCATTGTCCATGTGTCGCTGTTTCATAGGTCGGGTCAAATCATCCTTCATCAATTGCCCCCCACTCCTCGGGCTAAGAATATCACCTAAGCGCGAGGAGTTTATGAAGCGCGATGGACTGATTTGACCAAAATTCAAACTTGATTGACTATCCCCATTAAATGCATTTGCGGGAATCAAGAGATCATCTGACTTCTCTAACTTTTCGGATTTCAAAAACGTGCTGAGGTGGCCTTTAATTCCGAACGTCGTGCGGCTGCGACTACCTTAATCATGGAAGATGTGCCGCCAATCGCCTTTGGTTTTCAGAAGGCGTGCGGTCAGGGCGCCCGCGGACCGTTGGATCTGCTTTGATCTGGGCCGTCAGTTTGAAAGGACGGGGACTATAAATAGGGGGCCCCCTCGAGCCCTATCTTCTTCCACGCCATCTTGTCGTCTTTGGATTCTAAGGTCGCGTACTTCGCCTAGTCTACTCAAGTTCCTCAGTCTGCTCCGTTCTGTCTAGTCTGGTGAGTTCCGATAGCCGTCAGCCATGTCTGGGTACCCACGCCATACCTATCACAGGGGCGATAGCCAAGATGATGATGCTCCCTCAAGCTCGGGAGGAGCCTGGAAGCAAATCCCGGAGGCTCGGGAGGCCTCTGGCGACATGGCGTCTACTTCTAGGGGGAAGGAGCCTGATACCTTTGGCCCTTCCTTAATGACAGCGGAGAGACTCAGGTCTCTGATCTGCTACTTTCGCCTCCCTGGGGACCTGGTTTACAGCCTCCCTACTGGCAACTTCCCTTGGGAGCATGGTCTCAATGATATAGTAATCTTTCAAGAACAGCTCGAGGCTGGCTTACGTCTCCCCCTGCACCCCTTGATAGTGGATGTGCTGAATCACTTCAACG
The DNA here is from genome assembly GCF_055504915.1 of Nelumbo nucifera. Taxonomy (NCBI): domain Eukaryota; kingdom Viridiplantae; phylum Streptophyta; class Magnoliopsida; order Proteales; family Nelumbonaceae; genus Nelumbo; species Nelumbo nucifera. The sequence continues at coordinate 19,059,114 of NC_142652.1, read as the reverse complement.
TCGCTATTGACCAACTTCATCCCAACGCCGTTCGAAACATGGTTGGGACTATATCCCTGTGTCACGAGTACTACCTTCCTTTGGACCTTGATATTTTTTTCTCTATCCTTTGTATAAAGAACGCTGCTCCTGGGGTTCCTCCAGAGATGCACTTTTATTACCTCTCCCCCCGTCGCGGCTATAAGCTCTTATACGAGCTACCGAATAAGATACCTGCCTGGAAGCGGGACTACTTTGTGGTCCGTAACCCCGAGGGGTGGCCTTTTCCCACCACTTGGAGGGGTGCCATCCAGAACCCCGGGGCCGAGCTATACCTTGAGATACGGAAAACGATGCTGTCCTGGGCGTCGGTAGGCTTCCTTTGCTTGGATTACTTGGCTGAGGAGAAGCTCGTGTAGGCTGGCTTGAGCCTGGGTAGGTCGGCATTTTAGGTCGCGTAGTGCCTTGTGACTTGTGTACACATGCATTTTGCTTCCTGTTGGACTAATATCTTGTGGTCTTTTGGCAGCCATCATGTCTAGTGCCGATTCACGCTGCCTTCTCTCGGGTAGCCAGAGATGCCAGGTGAAGAGGACGCGCCCCAACCAGACCCCTCCTTCGAGAAGCACTGAGTTCGGGTCTGCCGAGCTGGTTCTACCCTCTCCCCCGCCCGAGATTCCGATGCCCCCTCTTAAGGGGGCTAGTGGGATTAACCCTGGGGGAAACGAGCTCCCTCAGCCAGGGGAGGCCCCCTTTAACCCCCTTCCGCCCCGTCCTTACCCAGGTTCCTAGTGGGAAACTGGGAAGGGGTGAATGATTATCTGGTAGCTCATCGGAGGAGTCGGAAGGCAATTACTAATGACGAGATCGCTCAGTGGGGAAATATGGAGCCCGGGGATCTCTCCGCGTTCGCCTCTACCCATTGCATGGTGGTAAGTGGCCTTTTTTCCCTCTCTCTCATGTTTGCCCTTTTCCGCTTTCTTCTGATCTTCTTTTTCATCAATAGGTAAATTCCGCCATCCATGCCATGGCTCTCCAGACGCGCATCCATCGTGTCGACGCCCTCGACCAGCGGGCTGTCAACCAGAAGCTCCAGGTTGAGCTCGACCAGATCCGGGGCGAGCTCCATCACACCCGCAAGGGGAGCGAGTCTCAAGAGCTGCTCATCCACAACCAGGAGGCTCAAATCGCTCGGCTTACTGAAGAGAGCGCACGTTATAGGGAGGAATCGTCGAGGATGGCGGGGGAGAGGGAGCTCCTCAGGCAGCAGGTGCGGGACTTGGAGTCCACTCTTCTGAATCGGACCCGAAACTTTGATCAAATGGTGGAGGCTGAGCGAGAGAAAGTGGTCTGGGATTTCAAAGACTCCCAGGAATTTCATGACCTCCAGGCGGAGTATGGTTCGGGTTCGTACCGCTCAGGGTTTAAGCTCTATCGGTGGATGGTTCGGAAGAAGTTCTCTGGGCTCAACCTCGACGGCATTACTATGAAAGGCATGTCCCCTGGGACAGCAGACCAAGCGGATGAAGAGGAGCCTGCCTCTCCAGAGGATGAGGAGGCGGATCCTTGAGGTGGCGTTTCTCTGGGCTTCTGTGGCTTCTAGGTGCCATAAACCCGGTCTTTCACAAGTTTTCGGTTGGGCGATTGTGCCCTGTGAGATCAAACCTTTCCCGAGCTGTTTAGCTCGGTTACTGCACTTATTATTTTCCTTTTCCGCTCTTTCTTCTCCTCTTTTTTTTTTACAATGAAAGTTTCTTCCTTCTTCTGAGTATGATGAACTCCCTTAATTTTTGTTAAAGCGATCTCATCATTTGAGCTATTAAAGTTACATACCCGAAGTAGGGCTCTTCAGTAGGCGTTATACCGATTTGTCACGTTTAAGGCCTGTGGTATACCGCGAAGTGATTACTACATATGTCCAAACTAAGCATTGGTTGGTTATTCCTCAGTTCGACCAACGTATCGAGACGAGCTATGCTTCACAGGGTTTGAACCCAAGCTGCTTACGCCTTTGATATTTCATACCTTGCCTTCGCCACTGAAGTGGTTGTCTTTCTTCACGCCGAGGTCTTTGTTAGCTCGGTGTTTTGGCCCTTGGGCTGAAGGAATGGCTTGTGGCCCACTCGCGGAGTTTGCCCATGCCATAGAGGTGGTTGGGTCCTCTTGTGGCCCTCAGGCTTAGGGATGGACCCGTAGTCCGCTCCTAGATTTCTCCCAGGTCGAAGTGGCAACTAGGGTCTTCTTGTGCCGAGGTCATGTTAGCTCGGTATTCTGGCCCTTAGGTTTTGGGAGTAGCTTGTGGCTACTCGATTCTTACAGATAATATTGCCTCAGGTTGACAATATTCCATGCTCGAGGTACTTGTTTCCCTTCGAGGGTCTCGAGCTCGTATGTTCCTTCCCCGAGCACTCGTTTCACTCGGTAAGGCCCTTCCCAGTTGGACCCGAGCTTGCCAGTGCCAGGCTCAGGCACCATAACTTTACGAAGGGCTAGGTCGCCAACGCGGAGGTTTCGCCTCTTGACCATAGCGTTACAGTACTGAGCTACTCTCTGCTGGTAGGTTATGGTCCTAATGTATGCGAGGTCCCTTACTTCGTCGAGTAGGTCGAGGTTGGTACGTAGCTAATCTTCGTTTGTTTGATCACTGTATGCTTCTAGGCGCAACGTAGGTACTTCGATCTCTAAGGGGATCACCGCTTCGGTGCCGTAGGTGAGATTGAAGGGTGTTTCTCCCGTAGCAGTCTTCTCCGTGGTCCGGTAGGCCCATAAGACACTGGGTAGTTCATCTGCCCACAATCCTTTAGCTCGGTCCAGTCGTGCCTTTAGTCCGCGGAGGATGGCTCTGTTCGTGACTTCTGCCTGACCGTTTGCTTGAGGGTGCGCGACTGAAGTAAAGTTCTGTTGGATCCCATGTCTCGGCACCAGTCTTGAAATTTGATGTCCTCGAATTGTTTGCCGTTGTCGGAAATCAATGCCCGAGGTAATCCGAAGTGGCATTCGATGTTCTTCCAAAAGAAGTTTTGGACATTTCGGGCTGTTATCGTTACGAGGGGTTCGGCTTCTACCCACTTGGTAAAATAGTCCACTGCTACAACTAAGAACTTCCTTCCACCCGTTGCTGGCGAGAATGGCCAGAGTAGATCGATGCCCCACTGTGCAAAGGGTCACGGACTGGTGAGATATTTGAGGTCGGCAGCGGGTTGGTGGTAAATATTGGCATGCCTTTGGCATTTGTCAAATTTTCTAACGAGTTCGATGGCGTCTGCCTTCATTGTTGGCCAATAATACCCTTGTCAAAGCGCTTTCTGGGCAAGGGCCCTGCCCCCAAGTGTCCGCCGCACAAACCCTCATGAGTGTCGCGGAGTACGAGCTCGGCTTCGGTAAGTTGCAAGCAACGCAGGTAGGGGAGCGTGTAGGATCTCCTGTACAGCCGCTCGTCTACCATGACGTATTTAGCTGGCACTACACCCTTCTGGCCGCATTGCGATCTGCGGGGAGGGTCCCGTGTAACAAGAAGCTCATGAGTGGGTCAATCCAGCTCGGCTCTGCTTGAATGACGGGAGCGACCTCCTCTGACTCCCCCCCCCCCCCCCCCCCCCCCCCGAGAATGCTAGGCCGAGACAAGTCCTCCATGTACACGGTTCTCATGGTGATGTCGCTACTGCTGGCTAACTTGGACAGGGCATCGGCCTTAGCATTCTTCGACCTAGGGATCTGTTTGATGAAGTGTGACTGGAAGTTTAACAGGGCCTCTTTGACTTTGGCTAAGTAGGTGAACATGGTCGGCTCGCGAGCTTCATATTCGCCCATGACTTGGTTGACCACGAGCTAGGAGGAGCTGCAGATAACGATGTGCTTGGCTTTTACTTCTCTAGCTAAGGCTAGTCCGGCTATCAACGCCTCGTATTCTGCTTCACTGTTAGACGCCTCGAACTCAAACGTAGCGCGTACTCCAGTTTCATGTCGCTTGGGCCGTGCAGAACTATTCTGGCACCGCTACCCTGTTGGTTCGAGGAGCCATCTACGTGAAAGATCCAGGGCTCCTCATCCCAGTTCGCGGTTGGTCGAGCTAGGAGAGGTGCCACACTAGCTGCTACTTCACGGGGTTCGGACTCGACTGACCCGGGAGCTTCGGGCTCACCCGAGATGGGAGCCCTGCGCTCAACTGGCCTGGGAACTTCGGAGCTGAATGTGCATTCGGCTATGAAATCTGCTATGGCTTAGGCCTTAATGGCAGTTCGCGGCTTGTACTGGAGGTCGTACTCACTGAGCTCAACGGCTCACTTCGTCAAACGACCAGAGACCTCGGGCTTAAGCAATACTTGCCTCAGAGGTTTGTCGGTAAGGACGATAATAGTATGAGCTTGGAAGTACGGGCGGAGCTTCCGAGCTGCAATTATCAATGCATATGCTAGTTTTTCCATCACCGGGTATCTCGTTTCTGCTCCCTGCAATACTTTACTAACATAATAGATGGGTCGTTGGACCCGATCTACTTCCTTTATTAGTACCGAACTGACCACCTCGTCGCTCGCCGAGAGGTAGAGTTCTAAAACATCGCCCTCATCGGGCCGGGTTAAGGTCGGTACGCTAGTAAGGTATTCATTGTTCTCGTCGAACACGAGCTGGCAATCTTGGGTCCATTCGAACCCTTTGCACTTTATTGCCTTAAAGAATGGTAGACAGCGGTCCGCCGATTTAGACATGAAGCGGCTTAGGGCGGCTATGTGACCATTCAACCTCTGAACTTCCTTCAGCTTCCGGGGTGGTGTCATGTCTAAGATGGCCTTAACCTTATCCGGGTTGGCTTCAATGCCGCGCCGGTTAACGATGTATCCTAGGAACTTACCCGAGGTTACACCGAACACACACTTGTTTAGATTCAATCTCATATTAAACTTACGCAAAATTTCAAAAACAGAATGCAAGTCTTGTATTAATTCATGTGAGAATTGAGTTTTGATGACCATGTCGTCTACATAGCATTCTACTTTTCTGCCGATTAACGGTGCAAACAATTTATTTACAAGCCTTTGAAAGGTTGCCCCTGCGTTTTTCAACCCGAAGGGCATAACCTTGTAATAGTATAGGCCGAACTCCGTGATGAAGGCAGTCTTTTCTCCATCTGCCGGGTCCATCTTGATCTGGTTATAGCTCGAATAGGCGTCCAAGAAACTTAGCAACTCATGCCCTGAGGTCGCGTCCACCAAACGGTCGATTCGGGGGAGTGGGAAGCAGTCTTTCGGGCAAGCCCGGTTCAGGTCAGTGTAGTCGACGCACATGCGCCACTTGCCGTTGGCCTTATTTACCAGGACGGGGTTGGCTACCCAACTCGGGTATTGGACTTCTCTTATGAAGTCCGCTGCGAGGAGCTTCTCGACTTCCTCGTCGACCACTTTCCACCGTTCCGGGGCTAGGTTGTGTTTCTTCTGTCTAACGGGCCTAACTACAGGATCAGTGTTCAACTTGTGAGTTATGAGTTTGGGGTCTATACCGGGCATTTCTGTTGCGGACCATGCAAAAATATCTAAATTTTTAAGTAAAAAACTCACCAGTTCGAATCGTAGGGGCTCCTGGACGAAAGCACCAATCTGAAGCGTCTGAGCTGGGTCTGGTGTCGAGGTTGGGACCGCGGATATTTCTTTCATGGGCGCGGCTCGCTCTTCGCCTTGCTCCGGTCGTTCCAGTTCAAGGTCATCGGCCACCTTGGTTTTCCCCTTTAGGGCGGCAATGTAGCACTTGCGGGACTCGAGCTAGTCGCCCCGCGCTACTCCCACACCGAAGTCTGTTGGGAACTTCATAGCCAAGTGGTAAGTGGAGACCACCGCCCGTAGAACATGGGTGATCGGTCGACCTACTATGGCATTGTAGGGAGACGGGGTCGCTACCACCAGGAAGTTGTGTTTGAATCTGACCACATAAGGCCATGTGCCGATCTATACAGGTACTGTTATTTTACCAAGGGGTCGGACTTTTTCTCCGCTGAAGCCTACCAAAGGAGTGTCTACGAACTTCATGTCACTTCTCTGCAACTGGAGTTGGTCAAACGCAACTTTGAAGAGTATGTCGGTCGAGCTGCCTGAGTCGACGAGTATGCGCCTGACCTCGGAGTCGTTGATTCTTAGCTTTATTACGAGCGCGTCGTCGTGGGGGTAATAGACCCCTCGCACATCGTCTTCTATGAAGAAAAATTGACTCTTCCGTTCTCGGTCACTTTGGGGGGTTCTGCTCCTCCCGGGTGACCTCACGAACCGACGTCCGAGCTACCGCTGAAGTGCAACCCGCAATGATCGAACCTCCCACTATCATGTGGATGGTCCCCCGAACTAGGGGAACTGCTGTTGGTACTAGTACTGGGAGACCTGGTGCAGTATGTGCTGTTGATAGAGCTGAAGTTGTTGGAACTGTTGCATTTGAGCCTGCATGGCCCTCATGCACTGCATCAGGTCCTCCAGCTGGTTCAGGCTGGCTGCTGAGGGCACGACCGAAGGTTCGATGAACGTTGTTCTGACTGTAGCAGGGAGTGGGGCGACGACGGGTGCCATTGTGAGGAGCACGTTCAAGCTGGGGATTCCGTCCACTGAGAAGGGGACGATGAACTGTCCGATACAGACAGTAGGAAGCTGGGGTTGTTCCCTGGAGTTATCCATTTTCGTGCTTCGTCCGACGTTGCTAGAGGAATCCATGAGCGTTGGATTGTTTCAAGGAAGAAGAAGGAACTAAAAGAGTTTAGAGAGAAAGGTTGTTTGAAGCGTTTCCCACAGACGACGCCAAATGATGTAGCGCGATCCGAGCACTCCTAGCTGACTGCTGACTGGCTCCTTGTTGAAAATGGACGGCACCTGAGAAGATGAAAGGAAGGATTCCCGGGGGTTTACCCGGTGGAAATACTCCGATGCTTAAGTTAGTATTGTGTATGGGAAGTAAAGAGAAAACGAAGGCTAAGAGTGGAGGTCACACTTTATCACTATATTCGAGCGATTAGAGGTTTTTCCAGAAGAAATTTCTCCTCTGCCCTGAGGGCTTTTATAGGGGCGCTCTTGTGAGATCGGGTATAACCGCCATTGAGCCCCTGCCACGGCCGTTACCTGCCAGGGCTGCACAAGTGGCCGTTGTGACGTACACCTTGCCCGGGGAAGTGACACGTCTCCAAAGTGACAGGCACGCCTCCACCTGCTGAGAGACGTGGGCGCAGACTGTCGAAAGGACAGGGGCTGGGGCTGTGCCGTCAGTTAGGGACGTGGCGCAGTCTGACTAGTATGGCCTGTTAAATAGAAGCTTCATGAGGAATGCTCATGCAGCCCATTCGCGAGCTACTTTGTAGCGAGCTTGGAATACTTCAAGAGTACCCTTAGTAGAATTAGTCATCGGGACGACTTGTCTATTTGAGAGCTCGGGCGAGTTGGTTTTCTTAGCTCACAAGTTAAAGTTGCCTCGGAATATCCCTTTCGAGGTAGCTCGGGGAACCCAGAGCTCGCGTTGTGGCGAGCCCCTCGTTTAGCACGCTACGATGTAGCAAGCTGCTTTATGGGCCCATTACTTAGTTGTACTGGACCACAATGTTGAGTTGTTGCTTTTGCGGAGTCAGTGTCCACGTGTCGCTGTTTCATAGGTCGGGTCAAATCATCCTTCATCAAAAATCATTATTTATCCAAGTGTTGGTTAAGCAATTCAACCATTCGAATCAAATTGATCAACCTATGAAGTCATATTTATGTAATAAAATTTTTAAAATATAAAAAATACAAAAAAATGTAGAAAAAATATACATCTTTATGATATTTTTATTAAACAAGTTTGAAAAAAATATGTGTAATAAACAATAACTATTTTTATTGATAATGAAAATGAAATGCATAGTTTACAACTGACCAAAAATGAAATATAAAAAATAATAATAAATAGTTTAACTTTTAAGCTAAATGTGTTAACCTTTAATGTCATAAATAAATAATAAAAAATTAATAAAATGTATAAATGCATAAATTTTGCAAAAAAAAACATTTAGGCACATGTATAATATCATATATTCATCATATTAAACAAAAAACTAAGTGTGGCATATCAAAATTATTTTTAACACAAAAATACAAAAAAAAATAAAGAAAAAACTAAACACATGTATAATTTTATATTTACACTACTATTAAAAATATGAATAAGATTGTGGAATGCTTTGTCTTTTGGTTTCATATCAACAATTCAATCATCCAATTTGAGTGGGTCAACCTGATAAAATGTAACTTTTTATTTTGACTGTTAGATTAGAATTCGGTTAAAGTCCACTGTATATATACATTATTATGAGAGGGGAGTGTGAAACTTTAAGGAGGTAGTGGCTATCTTCATGTTCATCATCGCAACTGTTACAACACCATTTGCCCTCTTCTTAGATCTTATATCCCATATGGAAAAACTAAAAACCCTTACTAATTTTGACCATTAGGAATAATCGAACAAGATTGTGAGATATGGAAGTTTCTTTTTTCAAATTTATATTCTAAAATAAATAAAAAATTTGGAATTAGTTTTGATAGTTAAAATGTTCGGATCAATGGTTCTCTAATCATTTCAATGGTTTTTTTGTAAAATAGCGGTTCATGGCCAAAGCAAAATTGATCGTATAGTCAACTGTATCTAATCTTTTGCAATATGCATCTGACTAATGATAAAAAATATAAAAAAAAATAAAAAATACATCAAATTCATAGAAAAATTCTGAATACATTATTACTATAATTATCATTGTCTATAATTGCCACATGCAAAGCACGTGCACACTTACTATAATTATTACTATAACACAACTAATCTATACTATATATAAAAGTGTGAATGCAATGTGAAACTTTTTTTTGGACTAAAATTACCCTCTACTTATTTGTTTGAGAAAATGTATAAATGCCATTTTATTATAGCTTTAATACCAATGTTAATGACTACTAAAATGTTCATAATTGTGTATTTAGTCCATCTCTAATGGTTACGTTGAAAATGTAACTTCAATTATTATTTCCCACCTCATTTAATCCCCTTTCATCAAGTCTTGTGCTCAAATCATTAACTCTCATTTTCTCTTATTAAATTAGATCCATGTCAATATTTTTAACAATATAAACCCATATATTTTAAAATTGATTAAAAAAAATAAAACCATTTTTAACCCAAGTGGTGGCTAAGCAATCCTACTATCCAAATCAAATTGATCAACCTACAAAGTCATAGTTAGGTAATAAAATTTTTAAGATAGAAATAAATATAGAAACTTACAAAAATGTAGAAAAATTAGACACATTTATGATGTTTTTATTAATAAAATTAAAAAAGAGTGTAATAAACAATAATTATTTTTATTGGTAATGAAAATGAAATACATAATTTAGAACTAACCAAAATGAAATTATTTTATTATTTGACAAAGATCAATAGTTCAAATTTTGGGTCAAACATGTTAATCTTTATTGTCATAAATAAATAATAAAATAAAATATAAAAATACAAAATGAAAAAAATACGTATTTACACTATTTGCACACAAAAATGAAAAAAAAATACCACAACTTTATTGAATAGAAGAGTCAACGATTTGGTATTATTCGTTTTTTTGCCAAATTTAGATGTTTGAAAAGGAAAATTAGATAACACTTGAAGGGCATTTGTGTCTTTTCAAATGCCACTTAACGACTGGTTAATGATAGATACTAGATTGACACATTTTAAAAATTTGGGTATTGAATTTTCATTTTTAAAGTTCTGAGATCAAAGTGGCATTAACACAAAGTACAAGATACTAATTGAGAATTTTCCTATTACTAGTAATTAAGCATAATGCGTTTCACACGTATGAACTTTTGTTTTTCATATTAATTACTTGAATTTTAGATATAATATAGTTAAGATATAAATTGATATTTAATGAAAGTAACAATATGACTAAAAAACTTAAATACGTGTACTAAATGTGCACATGCATAAATTTTAAATTATTATTATTATTATTACTACTACTACTACTACTACTACTACTACTACTATTACTAACAATTATTTTTTATTTAATATGATGATTATATAACATTGGAAATGCTCTGGAATGTCTTTGACAAAACTCTATACTTTTTTATTTTTTATATTCAATCTTTTTTAAGTATTTATTATTCAATTATGACATCATGAATTTCTTTGAAAAGTTAGGATCATTGACCCATAATTTAAATAAGAAAATAAACTTGCTTTCAAAACAGTTAAATTATATATTTCATCTATATTATATAAATAATTTTTAATTATCACACTTAGTTTGACATAATTAATATATAATTTTTTATATATTCATTTGATTACTTATAATTTTTTATTACCTTTCAAATATTTGTTATTTAACTATCATATCATCAATTAATCCATTTGACCTAAACCATTAACCCATGACCCCCAAAAAAGATTGATTTATAGGTTGACATTAAATTTTGTATTACATTTCCATTATTGATAAAATTATATCTTATGTATAATATTTATTTTTCTTCAATATAATAAATGTATAATATTATAGATGTACCCAATGTTTTATTTTTTATAAATATGTAACATTATATCTTATGCACAAAATTTATTTTTTTGATTTTTCATATTTTCTATTTTTAGAAATTTTATTGTTTGACTATGACATCATTTCATTTATAGGTTGATATTAATTTTGGCATTCTATTTTAATCATTTATAAAAATACTTATTACATTTCATACTTATTTTTTGTTCAATATAATGAATATACAATATTAGTGATGTGTGGCCCAATTCTTTTTTTTGTATTATATTATATTTCTTATTATTTAATTATGGCATTATTTATTAACGCATTTAACCCCAAATGGTTGAATTGCTTACCTACCATCGAGAGGAAAGAAAATGGTTTTGTTTTCAAAATATATTTTTTACATTATTAAAATTAATGTTGTGGATTTAATTAGTATAATTTAATAATGAGAAAACATATCTTAAATATATAGTTTAATAAGAGAATATACCTTAGATATGCAATTTAATGAGAGATAATAGGAAAATAGTTTTACTTCCAATTGGTTTAAAATTTCACATTTCATTTCCATCACTAATAAAAAACATTTCTTATTTATTATCAATGTTTTCGACCTATTGTTGACTTGATTGATTGAACCGATCGAACTATCACTCGGCCTTGATCTTGGATTTGGTTTTGTTGAAACTCCGCCTTTTTCAGTTAAAAACTGTCTAACCTGAGTGGTTCAACAATTGCCCTATTCGACTCAGTAACTAGGTTGCAAGTTGGGCAATTAATTATATGCAAACTTTTTGTAAGCCATAACTTTGCACTCTGATGTTTGATTGGGGTTATCTAATTTTTATTTTGAGTAGCTTATCAAGATCTATACGTCCTAAGGGCCTTAGGCGCATTGCCTTGCTATTTTCGCGAGAAAACCCCTTTTTAGGCCCCAAATTGCAATTTTAATATTTTTATAAATAAAAAGTTAAAATCTGAATTAAAAGACATTAATAAATGTAACATAATACATATATTATATGTAATGTATGTAAAACATAATTATAAAATATATATAAAACATAACTATAAGTCTATAATATATGTAAAACATAATTATACTATTTATTGATAAAATATGTATTTTTACACACACACACAGTTGATGCAGAGCGGTTTGACTCGTTTGGCCTTGATAGTCGTACTGATGACCTATGACCTGAAGGCAAAAGCGGGCCTACATCTGGGTCGGTTTTTAAAATATTGTTTATCATACTTATTATTGTTTAATATATCAAATATATGATGCTAAAAATGTTCTCATTTTTTAATTTCTATTTTTTTTGCATTTTATATATATTTGAATTTTATTATTTAATTATGGTAACATGGATTAGCCCATTTGACTAAAATGGTTTAATTTCTTACCACCATCTAGATGAAAACACTATTTTTTTCTAGGTATATATTAAAAGTATAAGTTTTTATGTTATTGAAATTATTAGTTATATATATATATATTTAATTATAGAATTTAATGATGAAAAAAAACAAAAAAAGCCTTAAATATATGATTCAATGAAGGTGAATGCAAATTAATACCTTAAATGTTGAATTTAATGAGAGAGAATTGAATGTATTGAAAATTTTAAAATTACCTATTTTTTAATTTATTTAATATCAATAACCAACTATCCTATTTACCCTTATTTTTTATCAATGAATTTAAATATAAAAGGTAAATTTTATCCTCAAAAAAAATTCAAAAAATATTGTTGAGATATAGATATAGATTTTTTCACCAAAATTGCACAAAATTTTACTCCAGCGGAATTGCAATTTCCGTGGTCAAATGGGTCCCTTTTGTACGGTGCAAAAGAACGGGGCCTAAGAGTTTCTAATCGTCTGACATGTGAGAATCCACACAAATATCAGACTGGCATGGCACTATATATATATGGAACAGCGATGTTTGGTACCTGAATCCACACGACCCAATCCCTTTTTGTTCTCCTTCCCCGCTTCCCTGCCTCGCAGACTCGCAGTAGAAACAGAAAACTTGGACCTAACGTTACCGACCCACGAGTTTCCCGGTTCGCACAGGTCACATCTACCACTCCGAATCTTCCCCTACATTACGGCTGACAGCTGACCACTGTCCTTTCTTCCATTATTATTCATTTGCTTCATCGGTTCGTTTCGTTCCTCTTTTTCCCACTTCCTCTCTCTGTCTCTTGTATTTTCCCTGCGCTTCTGATCTCGTCTATCTCGCCCTCGATGGACGTAAATCTGTTAAAACCCACTTATCGGACTGCGATTTCAACTCCTTGTTTCTTCAAATCTTCGAGACCGATCACCCTTTTCCCCAATGCAACTAGGAAATCTTCCATTTTCGGGTTTGTTCAGTTAAGTTCATCAAGGAGATGCGTTCACTCTGTCAAAGCTTCTGCGGCTTCATCTGCCGGGTAATAACAGAAAAAACCAATTTTCTAGTTCTGTTAATGTGTTTGCCTGTGTTTGCTTTTCAACTTCAGTTGCAACTCTTAATGTGTATTTTCGATAATCTGATCGTTGTTACTAAGCTCATTTGTTTTGCGTGTTTTTCTTTGTTAAGATGTTTGCCCAATTGGGCATGCCTGTAATGTTGACTTTGAATTAAATTTGGATGCTTTTAATGCTATAGTTTCTCAATTACTTGAAAATTTACTGCTGTGATTGATGGTAGGGGTCCTTTCCTTTTGTTCTTTGATCCCATTTCCCATTTTTATGGAGAGCGAACCTTTTCCCCCATGAATTGTGGGCATTTAGTGAAACAATGTCGATTTATGGCGATCCACGAAAAAATTAGACAGAGAGAAGAGCAAAGCATCTTACCATTTTTAACTCGCAATACTTAATTGTGACATGGAGTCGTTTTCTCAGGTAAAACACATAACGATACCAAGGGAGGTTATGTGGTTTTTCATATTCTCTCCACTTTGTAATATCCCCCCCTCATCCCCCCTTTTTACATTCTACTTGTGGCCCCGTCAAGTAAATTATAATCACTGTATGGGTCTATCATAGGTTTTCCTGCACATGGTTTAACTTCCCGACATGTACTGGTTATGTAATGTGCTTATTCTCAGCAGTTTTTCATGATGAGAATAAATTTAACAAACATTATAGGATGGAAGAAGGTGATGCATATTACTAGGGGTGTTAATGGACCAGTTTTGGGTTGGACCCCGTCCAAAATCAATTTGGACGGATTGGACAGACCAATAAGACATATTGAGTTGGACCAGTCCAGACTTAATGGTCCAAAGTATTTATTGGATTGGACCTGGTCCATCAGTAATGGATTTATATTGGATTGGGTTGGATTGAACCTATATATCTGGGCCATTGACAGAAGGTAAGAATACAGGTGTCAATGAACCAGGTTTGGGTTGAAACCAATTTGAACGGATTGGGCGGTCCAGCATTGAATTGGACTGGTCGAAATGGTCCAGAGTATTCATCGGATTGGATTGGACCTGGTCCATCTGTAATGGACTCGTATTGGATTGGATCAATCCGACCCGGTCCAATCAACACCCCTGCATATTACCATGCATACGTCGTGATGCCTACAATCATACAGTTGCATAGAATGGATGCTCATGTTGGTATGACTTAATACATTCTGGTCAAAGAGAATTATCTGAACACCTGTTTAGTGATAGGCTCAAATTATTCCTGCAAACTAACTGCTCAATGAGCTTCATGGGATCAAGCTGATAACTGAATTGAAGGATGCCAGTTGTTTCATTGTCAGATGCCCATCCAAATTCATCTCAGCTAGCATAGAAGAGAAAAATGGCATGGTGATGTAGGAAAAAGAAAATGAATAAATCATGCAGGTATATGTGTACACAATTACACGTAGATGTACAAGTCTTTGATATGTGTAAAATTGTAAATATAGATTTATTAAGAAAGTGCATCATATGCTTCATTGCTCGTGAAATGCTTGAGCATAGTTATGCATAACAATGTTATAAATAATTATACTTGCATTTGCGTATCAAGACACCAATATGCTGATAGTGAGACATGAAAGAATCAGTGTACATCAGCACATGGACATATGTGCATGCTTATTTTTGAAATTCAACACCTGATCTTGAGGTTCCAATGACAACTGAACTAATTAAAAGGTTTAACTAATTCTGTGGCATATGAAATAAAGCAAGTGAATCATTAATACATATACATATATGTACCTGCATTGTGGTCTTAAAATATGCAAAGATTATTTCTAATGGTTTCAGTCAGCATTTGTGATTTTGAGTCCTATTCAACTATATTCTGATATTAAACTATTTTTTTGTAGATTGGAGAGGAAGAAGAGGGTGGATGAGAGTGAAAGCTTGACCTTGGACAGTATAAGACATTCTTTAATTCGTCAAGAAGATAGTATAATATTTAGCCTTTTAGAGAGAGCTCAGTACTGTTACAATGCTGACACATATGATCATAATGTATTCTCCATGGATGGGTTTGAAGGCTCTTTGGTTGAGTTCATGGTCAGGGAAACTGAAAAGCTTCATGCTCAGGTAAAACTAAACCTCTTAAAGAGAAAAAAGAAAAAAAAAACGACTGATAGTTTTGCAAGTTTTCTTGACTTGCTGTCCTCTTGCATGTTTAGGTTGGCAGATACAAAAGCCCAGATGAGCATCCGTTCTTTCCAGCCGATTTACCTGAGCCAATGCTCCCACCTCTTCAATACCCACAGGTCAAATACAACTTCATAAGTGGTTGTTATTTATACAATGTGAACTATGTTGTCCAATCTTGGTCAATTGCCAAGCTCAGTCCAATATACTAGACTCCAAATTATTTATTTAGTTTTTGAACGATCGTTTGGTGTCATCATGCCATGATCATATATAAGGAGCATATTACCAAATAATGCAGTGATTTTTTTAATCAGTTCTGATGGTTGAACTGAAATTTAAAATGCTTCATTTTCTATTTGGCTGGTCAAGCTTAAAACCTTTTACTCTGTGTTCTGGGTTTGGTTCTCCAATTGATATAAATATCGCAAACTTTGAGAATGACATCGAAAGTTCGCTTCAGAAAATAAAACAGTGAAGATCTTGTCCAAAATTTTGCAGCTGATCTAAAAATTATGATCAAGAGAGCTTAATTTCAAGCTGGTTCCAATCCTCACCAACTCTCTAGTTTGCATCCCTTTATGTAAAGATAAATAGTGATTCTGACTTTGGTAACCCTTTTTTCATAATTCTGTATAATGCTCATATTACTGTTGCTTTATTATTTGCCTGGTAGCTGCTTCTTATTTTGTCATATTATATTTTTCCAATTAGGTTTTGCATCCTATTGCTGATTCTATCAATATAAACAACAAGATCTGGGATATGTATTTTGGAGATCTTCTTCCAAGATTGGTTAAAAAAGGAGATGATGGTAACTGTGGATCTACTGCTGTTTGTGACACAATTTGCCTGCAGGTATGCATTTTAGAAAGGTTAATTCTCATTTTTTATTCTAAAAGTTATTGTGGGGAGTCATGGTGGTGTTTTTTTTTTTGATAAATAATATATCACGCTCCATTAAATTCAGAGAGAAATTACAGACCCTTGGGAAGGCGTGACTCATGATATGCCACCTCTCCAAACAGAAAACACATAAAACACAAACCACAAAAACTCTAGCAAAAAGTACATGAGTGCTACTACATGATTACAGTTTAGCCCAAAACAGTGTTTCCCTATTTGCCCCTTGTTTTGCCAAGGTATCAGCAAAGGCATTCGCTGATCTCCCCACCCACTCTGTAACAGACATATTCCTTATCAGCCATTTGTATTTCTTTAGCCTCATTCTTGTAAGCCCATGCAACCTCCAGATTATTTAGCCACTCCACTACTACCTAAGAGTCCCCTCCAGCAGCTTCTCCACACCCAATTCTTTTGCAAGAAGGACTCCTTGTATGGCAGCTAACAATTCTGCTTTAACAGAATTCCCAACTCCCAATGGGCCAGAGTAGAGAAGGATAACCTCTCCAGCCTCATTTCTCAGAACTCCTCCCAACCCAGAGGGCCCTGGGTTGCCCTGGCTACTCCCATCAAAATTCAGTTTCAAAAAACCTTGTGGAGGGGGTTTAGTTCGTAAAAACCCAATCCTTTGAAGATGAGCAGCTTGCTACTGCTATCTAGTTCCTCCATAGATCATTAAAAGAGAAATGGTGAAATAGTTCCATAGGTAGACCCAAATTTGATTCATTGACATTAGAAATTTAAAACAAAGCCTTTAGATTGCTTCAAACGGTAATTACCTTCACTCTCAAAAAAATCAATGGTAATTATCTCCACTGAAAAAACTCATTTCAAATGATGTAGGATCCATAAAATGGGCTATTGTTTGCAAATAAAATTTGATTTTGTCTCTTAAATTAAAAAAATCTATATATCAAATAAAAAATAACCTAAATTTACAGTATAAATAATGGGTATGAAACAAAATTGATTGGAATACTGGCTTGGTACTTAGTACGGGGTGGCCATTCTCTACTATCATATGCAGGATTAATTCAGTGATAGGTCCTCACACTTGCACTTGACATGTCCATAATGAATTTCGCCATGTCCAAATATGAAAGTGTTTTATATGGTTCAAATCAAATGAATGGTTATCTTTCTGTGATCCAAACAGATGAGGCTTTTATTTGGTGTAGCACCTGTAAAAAAGTTTTGCAAACGTGGTATTATAGTCTATTTCAGGCTCTGGTATTGGAACTCTTCACCTTTTATTTGCTTACCAACTTCTTTCTTCTACATTATTGCCGTAGGCACTCTCAAAGAGAATCCACTATGGTAAATTTGTAGCAGAGGCAAAGTTCCGGGCCTCTCCTGCTGCCTATGAAGCCGCTATTAAAGAACAAGTATGCGTTCTTTCCTCTATGTTATATGGTCTATTTTATTTACCTTCATGATTTCTTGTTTTGGATTCAGTTTTGTGCTGCTGCTTGCTTTTGCAGGACAGGGCCCAATTGATGCAAATGCTAACATATGAAACTGTGGAAGCGGCAATAAAGAGAAGAGTAGAGATGAAGGCCAAAACTTATGGGCAGGAAATAATTGTCAATGAGGAGAGAGATGTAGATGATCCTGTATATAAAATCAGACCAAACTTAGTCGCTGAACTATATGGAGAATGGATCATGCCTTTGACAAAGGAGGTTCAGGTTGAATACTTGTTGAGAAGGTTGGATTGAAGAGAGAATTTTCCCACTTCAAATCAAAGAAAATAAACAAAGAATCAAACATGGAGGCCTTGTCATCTTGTGGATGCCAATGTTAACATATAAGATGGATTGGGTTAGTTTTTGGGATTTTTAATTAGTACAGCATGTCCCAAATCCACTTCAGATATTCCCCAGGCATTATTTGGAGGCATTCGCATTACAAGAGCATGGGTTCACAACTGCCATTGCTCATGCTACTTATTTTGATTGGAAACATAAGAGCTTTCCAATTGTAGTCTTTATTGTTTGATTTGTAGGTTCCGTCACTTGGGCTCAGTGCTCCGTGAATCGGCAGTGGTGGGTGCCGTTGTTTATTTGCTATTGTTTCTGTCAAATTCTCTATTTCTTGGTGCTCACACAGTCCTGTCTGTCTTTAGGAGGCGCAGTGTGTTTACGTTATTTATTGATGATCCATTGAGATGTTTTTATTTTTTAATGATTTGGAAAGCATCCATTCTTATAACCCTCTTATTGCGCATATATTTCAACAAAACTGGGTGACGATGTTTCCAATTGGGGGAAAGAGCCAAGCTGTGGTGTGGACCTTTAGTGAGGTTTTGTTCAGCTTCAGCCCATGAATAATCAAGGTCTGACAGTTGGATTGTCTTCGACTCTGTCTCAGCTCTCTCTTGTTTTATCTGTAGATTTTGTACATTCATTTTTAAAAGTAGGAGCTAGGGTCTAGTAATCTAGTTGAGAACAACAAAACCTGCAACGTCTCCCCAAGCTTATTATTATAGGGGCTGTTTTGTTCCATCGCCATTCATTTAATAAATGTTTTGTATGAAATTTCTCTTGAAAATACGAAAAAAATAGTGAAAAAGGTTTTTAACATTATGTTTTGATAAAACCTTATTGTGCTACACAAGTCGAGGGGTAGCATTTCCCCTAAAGCTTTTTTTTTTTTTTTTTAATGTCTGCCCCATGAAAAAGGTTTTTAACATTTCTTGGTAGTCAGGTCTCAGGTGCCATTAGATGCCATTAATCACCGCTCAAATAGTGAAAAAATGTCTCTAAAGCTTATTACTATAAGGATTGTTTAGTTTAATTGATGTTTATTTAATAAATGTTTTGTATGATTCTCTCTCCAAAAAATGAGCAAAATTTGTTGAAAAACCTTTTTAATGGTTTTTTGATAATTAGGTGCCATTACATGCCATTGAACACCATATAAGCTGAATAGTGAAAAAGCACTTAAGCGTTGGAAAAATATCAAAATAAGACATTTCTCGCTCATACACAACCTGAGAAAAACATTTCTTTAATAAACGGTTTAACCAAGTCAATGTCTGGAATCGATGTTGTTTTTTATGTCTTTTGTGGTGTTTTCTCATTATTTACTATTTCTAACAATAATATGCTGATGTGGTGTTGGAAAACTCTTATGTAGCATCATCTAGCAATAAAAAATTAAAAAAAAAAGTTTTTTTAGAAAACAACATACCAGTGCATCACGTTTTCCCAAAAATACTTATCAAAAAACGACAATGATTCCAAACATGGTCTAAATAATACTTCAAATTCAAAGCACTTGGAGAAACAACTATGTAGCATTGAATTGGTGCCATTTTTCGGATAATCGGCAACAGAACCAAGCACCATTGTAATAATCACCGGCCTCATGATCATATCTCCAGCGTTCAAATTCAAACAATAAAAGGGTGGTTTCGTGATTTCAATTTAATAACACAGCTGGTGTGGTATCAACGAATTCGGATTAATTGAATGTTTTAGCTGTTCAGCGGACTGTGAAATTAATGATGATGAAGTTTTACAGTTCTACGCCGGTATTCAAGGTGCCACTGTAAAGGATGCGGGCCCTATATATTTAATACTGGCATAAAACCTTATCACTAAAGCATTCGGTTAAGCCTTGCTCGCTACCAACAATCTTCTAGCGCATAATAGTTGATGCTTGTCGCCTTTGTCGTCTCTCGTCGGTATTCGGTAGATCACTCATGCAACGCAAGTGGCATATCTTGCGTATTTGCGTGGCCAAGGCATGGGCCATCTGGTAAGATTATCAAAATACCCATCTAATGGAAAAATTCCTCTTTTTTCGGCGTTCCCTACCGATGGGCCATGGGCTCCACTTCCTTCCTGTTTTCCTTTTTCCCTTTTTAGTGGATCCTTCGGTTCATGGGGCGCGTGAACCCTCCAATAGGAGGCATGCACGTCGCCCTATTCGGGAATTGCTATTCCGTTTACGTAACGAGTCTTTTATGGTTGTCAGTCCGGTTCAACCGGTTAGATAAAAATAAAACCCGAGCCCCCTATCTTTCCCTCTTATTCGTTTGAATTCTCTTTCCCTAGTTTCATTTTCACCCAAGCCTTAGCTCAAGAGCAAGAGACCACCGGCAGCGATTTCAATGAGTCCGACGGCTGGAGTCAACCGGCGATAAGCATCCACCACCCTCATTTTCCTTTCAAACCTATTATTCCTCTCTAATATGATATTGTTCTTTTCTACAGACCACCACTAGTGGTGATTTCTCTGTTTCACCAAGCTCCGACCGTGTGAAATCAACCGACAACAAGCGTAAATCGGCTTTACTTGTCAGTCTTAATTGTTGAAGTTCTAACATTGAAAATCTAACAATTTTTGTCTTATCTGTATTTCCTTAACACCAAGATAAAAGGTTTGATAAAGAAAATGGAGAGAACAAGCTATTATTGGATGGGAATACTTCTTTTGATAGATAGACAACATTTCAAGCTTTTGATCAATCTACGACAACGTGAAGACCCATAAATTAGACCTTGATCTTCCCAAGATGTGGGTCATTTGATTCTGGCATCTTCACAACTCACAAGACTTTCACTCTTGTCCCAGTACAATCTATATGTTACTCCATGGGTGATGACAAAAATAAGAACTCCATTAATTAATGTATCAGGGTCGCATTATATCTGATTACTGCATCAAATACTGCCATGGAGTGTTCTTTGCCAAGCAATACCCACATGCAATCCGGAAAACTCCCGTGCCTTTGACGATTGGCATCTCTCTTACTTCATTCAAGATTGGGTTCCGACCCACCACACTTAAGGAACTACCATTGTATGGTCAGCTGACAAATGCATGGATGAGAGTCGTTAGAAGGCTGAACTTGTTCTGTTGGGAAAACATGGCATAGAGCCCCTGAGCACGCCCCATGAGGGTTGAATTTATATCGGGTGTGGCTATGAGTGGGTTGTCCATTACGTAGATTGATCCAAACCAGGATGCAATTGGGTCAAAGCTCGTGATGTTGGATAGCCGGTGATAAACGCCCCAACCCAATTGCTGGTTTACACTTGTCTCTGGTTGATTCCATGCCGTTAGAGCTCATTGAAACAGAGAAATTGCCATCGGTGGTCTGTAGAAAGAAAGAATATTAGATTGGAGAGGAATAACAGGTTTGACCGCCGCTTGATTGACTCCATCCCATCAGAAACTGAAATCGCTGCACGCCACCCTCATGCTCTTGAGCTAGGGCTATGGTGAAAATGAAACTGGGGAAAGAGAGTTCAAACAAATGAGGGGGGGAAGATAGGGCTCGGGTTTTGTTTTTATCTAACTGGTTCGGATTGACAACGTTACGTTAACGGAATAGCAATCCCCGAAACGCGCCCCGTGAACCGAAGGGTCCACTGAAACCGGATTCCTTTCTTCCAACAGTGGCGTGCCTGTCTCTGACGACTGTGCCACGTTTTAGAGGGAGGAAGAGAGGGAGGCTGGACCGCTGAAGGCAGAAGGCGGTAAGCCGGTAAGAGCATTTTGGATTGAAGAGAGCTCCTTCACCTTGGTGAGAAGGGAAGAGAGGAGACAGGAATGGAAAAAGCCTTGACAACGGTTCAGAGCTTAAAAGCTGGGACTTTTTGGATTTCGAGGAAAGCCAAGGAGGAGATCTCTAATATTAGTGAAGACCTTACTGTGAGTGCTGATGATGCTATTTAAAAAGGTTACTCATCTATTTCTATTTCCTGTTTGCAATTCTGGGTTAACTTGTATTTATCTGCTAATTGTGGACCCTATTGCTACATTGCCACTCGTTTCTAGGCAACCCACCAATCCAGTTGGTGATATTCAGTTAGCTCCGCATCCATATTCCAAAATTAATGGTTGAAGGGGAAATCATTGTCCCCCCTCCTCCCAAAAAAAAATGGTGTAAAAGAAGGAAGAAAAGATCTTGTTCTGCGGGGTTCATTAATCGATAATTTTGTGTCATCTATCCGAAAATAAAAGAGGGAGAAAAGTGAAAGATGAGTTGTTATGAACAATGAAAAGGGTTCTGGATGGGGGGGAGTAAGATGTTTTAGAGTGTTCCTCCAGTACCTTGCTTTGCTTTTCTGTTCCTTCGGTTCTTATTTCCACATAATCATAACCTCTTTGGACAAGTTTATATTTTATTTTGTACTGGTCAATCAAAACTGAAATGAGACAGATATCATCGATCTCAAAGCTATGTTTTGAAAAGTTTCTGGTATTTTCAAATCTTTGTCTTGTACGCTGCTCCGTCCTTCAAAGTAAATTAAAAAAAAAAAAAAGATTACAAAGTGGTGAAATATGGGCTGTGATTATATTAAATCAACGAGAGCTTCCGGTCTTAGATGAGCTAAACACCCTGCTATAGCACAGAGAAAGTTGAAGCATTCCCCATATAATTATGCCCTGAAGCTCAATCAATCTCGAAATCCCCATGCTATTACTAACTTAGCACAGCTCAAGAATTCCACTATTCACCATAAAGTTCTGCCCTTGAAGCTCAAATCCAAGATACTCCTTTCTGTTGCTAAATTATCAAAGTTAAATACTCAACTGCCAATGTATCTTTCTAGTTATCATTTTTTTTTATCACTTTTCTAGTTATCATTTTCTTGTTGGATAAGGTGGAGATTCTTCTTTGCAATTGATAGGATTACTGTGAATCATTGTTCATTGGATCTTGATGATTTTGTATCTACACTGCATGCATAAAGGTGCCTGCTTACGCAGACTACAATATGTTTTGTGCCATTGTGTTGAAGTAGGAGAAATTTTAATATCTCGTGGTTTCATGGCTCTCCTCTGTCTTGGTTGTCTTGTTTCTCTATATTACTTTTAAACAGTTATCTTATTTAACGGTGCTTCTTATTGCAAATTTATTTTACAATTTAGATGGTTCTTGGTTCTGTTGACATTTATCTGAAGAAACGGTGTCAGCTCTGTGCCACATAGCCATTTCTCCCAATAGAGTTTGAAACGTTGTTTGGTTAAATTATTTATCAAATAAATATTTGTCTCAATTTGTGTGAGGGCCATCTGTTGGGGAAAGGGGCGGAGCCAAGTATACTGGTGGGGTCCTTGACCCCCTAAACTTTTTGTTAAATCATTATTTATATAGGGTTATTAATGGGAGATTGGATCAAAATGTAATAAATTGAGTCCTTAGCCCCCACCCCCCACCCCACACCCCACACCAAAAAAAAAAAGAAAAAAAAGGAAAATTCCTGGCTCTACAACTGGTTGGGGAAGCTTCATTTTAATGTTTCCCCCTATCAATGCGTTTGTTTTTCACTATTCAGCTTATGTGGCACTTAGCTGTCAACCGTTTTTTCTTTTTTCGTTTGAAAATGCTGTACAACACATTTATTAAATAAATGCCAACAGAACTAAACAGCCCCTTAGTGAGAAAATGACTTTTTTGACAATGAGTTTAAGTGCCATGGTTTTTTAGGATATTAGAAGTACACTTCTATTTTTAGTCTAATAGAACAGCTATTGCTAGGAAGGTGGCGATTTTATTGCAACAGGTATACTCATGCTTAAGGCTGTCAATGAGTTGGATGGACCCAAACCGGGTTGTGATAGGTTTTGGTTCCTAACTTCCAGCCTGAACTAATCATACTACAAAGACAACAATTTTTAATACCTGCCTTTCCCATGGTATGGTTGTAATATTATCATATTGTCATGTCCAAATATGTCAATTTAAAAAGCAAGCAGTTTTATTGTCTAATTACAGGTTAAAATTAGACAGGGTCTTATTGGATCATACCTGATAATCCCGATTCATAATTAGGTTTGTTCTAGGTCTGTTATTAAACACTATGAGATCTTGGTTTGGGACTGGCCCTGAACATTTATTACCAATTCAGGACCAGGTCTACCCTGACCCTGGCCTAACCTGGCCCATTGACAGCATTAATTATGGTTAGCTTTGAATTTGATTTGACAGCCAAGGATTTCAATACTCTTTGGAATTTGGATAGTGATGTAGCGCAATTCGGGCACTCCTAGTTGGCGGCTAACTGACTTCTTGTTGGCAACGAGCGGCACCTGAGAAGATGAAAGGAAGTATTCTCGGGGGTTTGCCCGGTGGGAATACTCCGATGCTTAAGTTAGTACTGTGTATGGGGAGCAAAGAGAGAAATGAAAGCTAAGAGTGGAGGTCGCGCTTTATCACTATATTTGAGAGGTTGGAGGTCTCCAGAAGAAGTTTTTCCTCTGTCCTGAGGGCTTTTATAAGAGCGCTCTTGCGAGATCGGGCATAACCGCCATTGGGAAACTGGGAAGGGGTAAACGATTATTTGGTAGCTCACCGGAGGAGTCGTAAGGCAATCAATAATGACGAGATAGCTCAGTGGGGGAACATGGAGCCCAGGGATCTCTCTGCGTTCGCCTCTGCCCACTGCATGGTGGTAAGTGGCCTTTTTCCCTCTTGTTTTGCCCTTTTTCATTGTCTTTTGATCTTCTTTTTTGTTGATAGGTAAATTCTGCCATCCATGCCATGGCTCTCCAATCGCGTCGACGCCCTCGACTAACGTGCTGCCAATCAGAAGCTCCAGGTCGAGCTCGATCGGATCCGGGGCAAGCTCCATCACACTCGCAAGGGGAGCGAGTTTCAGGAGCTGCTCGTTCATGACCAGGAGGCTCAAATCGCTCGGCTTATTGAAGAGAGCGCACGCTATAGGGAGGAATCGTCGATGATGGCGGGGGAGAGGGAGCTCCTCAGGCAACAGGTGCGGGACCTGGAGTCCACTCTTCTGAATTAGACCCGAAACTTTGATCAGATGGTTGAGGCTGAGCGAAAGAATGCAATTTGGGATTTTAAAGACTCCCAAGAATTTCATGACCTCCAGGCGGAGTATGGCTCGGGTTCGTACCGCTCAGGGTTTAAGCTATGCCGGTGGCTGGTTCGGAAGAAGTTCTTCGGGCTTAACCTCGACGGCATTACTATGAAGGGTCTGTCCCCCGAGACAACAGACCAAGCGGATGAAGAGGAGCCTGACTCTCCGGAGGATGAGGAGGCAGATCCTTGAGGTGGCGTTTTTCTGGGCTTCTGTGGCTTCCGGGTGCCGTAAACCTGGTCTTTCACCAGTTTTTCGGTTGGGTGGTTGTGCCCCATGATGATCAAACCTTTCCCGAGCTGTTTAGCTCGGCTGCTGCACTTGTTATTTTCCTTTACTGCATTTGTTTGTTGTTCTTCTTTCTTTTTTTTTTTTTTTGACAATGAAAGTCTCTCCCCTCTTCTGAGTATGATGAACTCCTTTTTTTTGTTAAAGCGATCTCATCATTTGGGTTATTGAAGTTACCTACTCAAAGTAGGGCTCTTCGGTAGGCGTTCTCCCCATTGGTCACGTTTAGGGCCTTCGTGGCATACCGCGAAGTGAATACTACATACGTCTGAACTAAGCATTGGTTGGTTGTCCCTTAGTTCGACCGACGTATCGAGACGAGCTATGCTTCGTAGGGTTTGAACCCGAGCTGCTTACGCCTTTAATATTTCATACTTTGCCTTCGCTATTGAGGTAGCCATCTTTCTTCACGCCGAGGTCTTTGTTAGCTCGGTGTTTTGTCCCTTAGGCTTAGGGAGGGACCCGTAGTCCGCTCTTGGATTCTCCCAAGCCGAAGTGGCGATTGGGGTCTTCTTGTGCCGAGGTCATGTTAGCTCGGTATTCTGGCCCTTAGGCTTTGGGAGTAGCTCGTGGCCTACTCGCTTCTTACAGGTAATATTGTCTCAAATTGACAATATTCCACGCTCGAGGTACTTGTTTCCCTTCGAGGGTCTCGAGCTTGTATGTTCCTTCCCCAAGCACTCGTTTCACTCGGTAAGGACCTTCCCAGTTGGACCCGAGTTTGCCAGTGCCGGGTTCAGGTACCATAACTTTACGAAGGGACAGGTCGCCAACGCGGAGGTTCCGCTTATTGACCCTGGCGTTGTAGTACCGAGCTACTCTCTACTGGTAGGCTGCGGTCCTAATGTACGCGAGATCCCTTACTTTGTCGAGTAGGTCGAGGTTGGTGTGTAGCTCATCTTCGTTTGTTTGATCACTGTATGCTCCTAGGCGCAACGTAGGTACTTCGATCTCTGCGGTGATCACTGCTTCGGTGCCGTAGGTGAGATTGAAGGGTGTTTCTCCCGTGGTGGTTTTCTCCGTGGTCCGGTAGGCCCATAGGACACTGGGTAGTTCATCTGCCCACAATCCTTTAGCTCGATTCAGCCGTGACTTCTGCCTAGCCATTTGCCTGAGGGTGCGCGACTGAAGTAAAGTTCTATTGGATCCCCATGTCTCGGCACCAGTCTTGAAATTTGATGTCCTCGAACTGTTTGCCGTTGTTGGAGATCAATACTCGAGGTAATCCGAAGCGGCATATCATGTTCTTCCAAAAGAAGTTTTGAACATTTCGGGCTGTTATTGTTACGAGGGGTTCGGCTTCTACCCACTTAGTAAAATAGTCCACTGCTACCACTAAGAAATTCCTTCCACCCGTTGCTGACGGGAATGGCTCGAGTAGATCAATGTCCCACTGTGCAAAGGGCCACGGACTGGTGAGGTATTTGAGGTCGGCAGCGGGTTGGTGGTGGACATTGGCATGTCTTTGGCATTTATCACATTTTCTAACGAGTTCAATGGCATCCGCCTTCATCGTTGGCTAATAGAACCCTTGTCGAAGTGCTTTCTGGGCGAGGGCCCTGTCCCCCAAGTGTCCGCCACACAGACCCTCATGGATGTCACGGAGTACGAGTTCGGCTTCGGTAAGTCGCAAGCAACGCAGGTAGGGGAATGTGTAGGATCTTCTGTACAACCGCTCGTCTATCATGACGTATTTAGCTGCTTGACGTTGCACCCTTCTGGCTGCATTGCGCTCAGCAGGGAGGGTCTCGTGTAACAAGAAGCTCATGAGTGGGTCAATCCAGCTCGGCTCTGCTTGAACAACGGGAGCGACCTCCTCTGCCCCCCCCCCCCCCCCCCCGAGAATGCTAGGCCAAGACAGGTCCTCTATGTACACGGTTCTCATGGTGATGTCGCTAGTGCTGGCTAACTTGGACAGGGCATCGGCCTCGGCGTTCTCCGACCTAGGGATCTGTCTCATGAAGTGTGACTGGAAGTTGAGCAGGGCCTCTCTGACTTTGTCTAAATAGGCGACCATGGTTGGCTCGCGAGCTTCATACTCGCCCGTGACCTGGTTGACCACGAGCTGGGAGTCGCAGCAGGTAACGATGTGCTTGGCTTTTACTTCTTTGGCTAAGGCTAGTCCGGCTATCAACGCCTCGTATTCTGCTTCATTGTTAGACGCCTCGAACTCGAAGCGTAGCGCGTATTCCAGTTTCATGCCGCTTGGGCCGTGCAGAACTATTCCGGCATCGCTGCCCTGTTGGTTCGAGGAGCCATCTACGTGAAATATCCAAGGCTCCTCATCCCAGCTCGCGGTTGGCCGAGCTAGGAGAGGTGCCACACTGGCTACTAGTTCACGAGGTTCGAACTCGACCAACCCGGGAGCTTCGGGCTCACCCGAGGTGGGAGCCTCGCGCTCAACCGGCCTGGGAACTTCGGAGTTGAACGTGCATTCGGCTATGAAATCTGCTAAGGCTTGAGCCTTAATGGCAGTTCGCGGCTTGTACTGGAGGTCGTACTCACTGAGCTCAATGGCCCACTTCGTCAACCGACCGGAGACCTCGGGCTTAAGCAATACTTGCCTCAGAGGTTTGTCGATAAGAATGATAACAGTATGAGCTTGGAAGTACGGGCGGAGCTTTCGAGCTGCTATTATCAATGCGTTTGCTAGCTTTTCCATCTCCGGGTATCTCGTTTCTGCTCCCTGCAATACTTTACTGACATAATAGATGGGTCGTTGGACCCGATCTACTTCCTTTATTAGTACCGAACTGACCACCTCGTCGCTTTCCGAGAGGTAGAGTTCTAAAACATCGCCCTCATCGGGCCGGGTTAGGGTCGGCACGCTAGTAAGGTATTCCTTGAGCTCGTTGAACGCGAGCTGGCAATCTTGGGTCCATTCGAACCCTTTGCTCTTTATTGCCTTAAAGAACGGCAGACAGCAGTCCGCCGACTTAGACATGAAACGGCTTAGGGCGGCTATGCGGCCATTCAACCTCTGAACCTCCTTCGGCTTCCGGGGCGGTTTCATGTCTAAGATGACTTTAACCTTATTCGGGTTGGCTTCAATGCCTTGCCGGTTAACGATGTATCCTAGGAACTTACCCGAGGTTACGCCGAAGGCACACTTGTTTGGATTCAATTTCATATTGAACTTACGCAAAATTCCAAAAACATAATGCAAGTCTTGTATTAATTCATGTGAGAATTGGGTTTTGACGACCATGTCATCTACATAGCATTCTACTTTTCTGCCGATTAACGGCGCAAACAATTTATTTACAAGCCTTTGAAAGGTTGCCCCTGGTTTTTCAACCCGAAGGGCATAACCTTGTAATAGTACAGACCGAATTCTATGATGAAGGCAGTCTTTTCTTCGTCTGCCGGGTCCATCTTGATCTGGTTATTGCCCGAGTAGGCGTCCAAGAAACTTAGCAACTCATGCCCTGAGGTCGCATCCACCAAACAGTCGATTCTGGGGAGCGGGAAGCAATCTTTCGGGCAAGCCCGGTTCAGGTCGGTGTAGTCGACGCACATGCGCCACTTGCCGTTGGCCTTATTTAACAAGACGGGGTTGGCTACCCAGCTTGGGTAGTGGACTTCTCTTATGAAGTCCGCCGCGAGGAGCTTCTCGACTTCCTCGTCGACTGCTTTCCACCGTTCCGGGGCTAGGTTGCGTTTCTTTTGTCTAACGAACCTAACTACAGGATCAGTGTTCAGCTTGTGAGTTATGAGTTCGGGGTTTATACCAGACATTTCTTCCGCGGACCATGCAAAAATATCTAAATTTTGAAGTAAAAAACTTACCAGTTCGGATCGTAGGGGCTCTTGGACGGAAGCGCCGATCTGGAGTGTCCGAGCTGGGTTTGCTGTTGAGGTCGGGACCGCGACTGTTTCTTCTGTGGGCGCGGCTCGTTCTTCGCCTTGATCCGTGGGTCGTTTCAGTTCAAGGTAATCGGCCACCTTGGTTTTTCCCTTTAGGGCGGCAACGTAGCACTTGCGGGACTTGAGCTGGTCGCCCCGCGCTACTCCCACACCGAAGTCTGTTGGGAATTTCATAGCCAAGTGGTAAGTGGAGACCACCGCCCGTAGGACATGGGTAATCGGTCGACCTACTATGGCATTGTAGGGAGAGGGGGTCGCTACCACTAGGAAGTTGTGTTCGAATCTGACCTCCTTTGGTAGGCCATGTGCCGATCCCTTCAGGTACTGCTATTTTCCCAAGGGGCCGGACTTTTTCTTCGCTGAAGCCTACCAAAGGAGTGTCTGCGGGCTTCAGGTCGCTTCTCTGCAACTGAAGCTGGTCAAACGCGGCTTTGAAGAGTATGTTGGCCGAGCTGCCCGAGTCGACGAGTATGCGCCTAACCTCGAAGTCGTTGATTCTCAGCTTTATTACGAGCGCGTCGTCGTGGGGGTAATGGACCCCTCGCGCATCGTCTTTTGTGAAGAAAATTGGCTCTTCCGTTCTCGGCCGCTTTGGGGGGTTCTGCTCCTCCCGGGTGACCTCGCGAACCGACGTCCGAGCTGCTGCTGAGGTGCACCCTGCAACGATCGAACCTCCCACTATCATGTGGATGGTTCCCCGAACTGGCCTCTCCTCTGGAGGCTATCTTTGTGGTTGTTCGGCCGGCCTGCTACTGGACTCGGGAGCATCTTTACCGTGCTTTCCTTGCCGACCTGTTCTATTACTATTATTATTGTTATTATTATTTTGTACAAAGTTTCTCAAATATCCGCGACGGATGAGCTCCTCTATCTCATCGCGGAGGTTTTTACAACTCTCGGTACTGTGACCATGGTCCTTATGAAAACTGCAATACAGACTCTTATTCCTTTCATTGGGATTCCCCCTCAGATGGGGCCGCCACTTCACGTACGGGGCATCCTTGATTGCCATCAGGATTTCGGCCCGCTTTGCGTTCAGTGGGGTGTAGTCAGCTCGGTCTGGTGCGGGAGCCGGAACAACTGACCCGGCTTTGCACCCCGAACTATTTCCTTTTTTCTTCGGGTGTCCTCTTGACTGGAAGGTTCCCCTTCTCTCTTTCTTTTTTCGGGTGCGCCCTCACCCTTCTGGTTGATCTCCTCTTCAGTGGCTATGAACTTATTCGCAAGCTTTAAAAACTCGGTTATGGTCGCGGGTTGGTTGACGATCATGTGCCACTTGAACTCTTTGTGCTTTACGCCCTTCTTGGCCGCTGCTAAGCGTACGGCAGGGTCCAGGCGCGGTATCTACATACAAGCGTCGTTGAACCGCTTGATATAACTTCGGATGGACTCTCCCTCTCTTTGGGCTACGTTGAAGATGCTTTCTTCAGTCTGCGGGCACCGTTTGCTGGTGACAAAGTGGGACTTGAAGGATTGTGCGAACTGCGCCCAACTTCTTATCGACCCGGGTGCCAAGTTCCGGTACCATGTGCGGGCTGTTCCCCTGAAAGTAGTGGAGAAGGCCACACACATGCATGACTCACTGGCTCGCGCCAGGTGCATCTGTGACTGAAAGGCGTGTACATGATCATTCGGGTCAAACGTCCCGTCATACTTGTCAAGAGAGGGAAGCTTGAAATCCTTGGGCATCGGGACTGCCAAGAGTTCAGAGGACAGGGGGGACGGAACCGAGAGGAGGGGAGCCTTGGCTTCGGCCGAGCCTACCTCTTCTTTGTCCATGAGCTCGGGCAAATCGTGGGTGACAGATCGGCGAGCTCGGCGGCGGCGTCTCTGCTTCTTGGTGGGCTCGACGTTCGTGCTGCTCACCTCCGCGCTGTCCAGAATGGTTTGCGGCAGGAGTAGCCCGGTCCGTTGGTGATGGCTACGGACGAAAGGGGCCTGCTTAGAGTCTGTTGCCAGGATCTCGAACCGATTTTCAAGGATTGGGGTTCCGAACTTTGACTGTTGAGGCGACGTTGATCTGCCGAGCCGTGGCCCTCCCGACCTGTCCACCATCGGCGAGATCGGGGTAGCCGGTCTCTCCCGTCTGCCGTGGGGGGGGCTGGTTTTTTGGGAGATTTTGGGGGGCCTCTCCTCGGGCGGGGTGCTCGCTCTGGCGGCGAGATTTGGCTTGCTGCGAGGCCAGGTGCTGAGGCTGTTGAAGCTGGGGTTGGGGCAGGTGAGGGAACTGCTGCTGATACTGGTACTGGGAGACCTGGTGCAGCACGTGCTGTTGATAGAGCTGAAGTTGCTGGAACTGTTGCATTTTGGCCTGCATGGTCTTCATGCACTGCATCAGATCCTCTAGCTGGTTCGGGCTGGCCGCTGGGGGCATGACCGAGGGTTTGGTGAACATCGTTCCGACTGTAGCGGGGAGTGGGGCGATGACAGGTGCCATTGTGAGAGGCACGTTCAAGCTGGGAATTCCGTCCGCTGAGAGGGGGACGATGAACTGTCCGATACAGACAGTAGGAGACTGGGGTTGCTCCCTGGAGTTACCCATTTCCGTGCTTCGTCCGACGTTGCTAGAGGAAGCCATGAGCGTTGAGTTGTTTCAAGGAAGAAGAAGTAACTGAAAGAACTTAAAGGGGAAGGCCTTTTGTCTCACAGACGGCGCCAAATGATGTAGCGCGATTCGGGCACTCCTAGCTGGCGGCTGACTGGCTCCTTGTTGGCAACGAGCGGCACCTGAGAAGATGAAAGGAAGGATTCCCGGGAGTTTGCCCGGTGGGAATACTCCGATGCTTAAGTTAGTATTGTGTATGGGGAGCAAAGAGAGAAACGAAAGCTAAGAGTGGAGGTCGCGCTTTATCACTATATTCGAGAGGTTGGAGGTCTCTAGAAGAAGTTTCTCCTCTGCCCTGAGGGCTTTTATAAGAGCGCTTTTGCGAGATCGGACATAACCACCACTGGGTCCCTGCCACAGCCGTTACCTGCCAGGGCTGCGCAGGTGGCCGTTGGGACATACTCCTTACCCGGGCGAGCGACACGTCCCCAAAGTGACAGGCACGCCTCCGCCTACTGAGAGACGTAGGCGCTGACTGTCGAAAGGACAGGGACCGCGCCGTCAGTTAGGGACGTGGCCCAGTCTGACTAGTACGGCCTATTAAATAGAAGCTTCCTGAGGAATGCTCGTGCGGCCCATTCGCGAGCTACTTTGCAACGAGCTTCGAATACTTCAGAAGTACCCTTAGTAGGATTGGTCCTCGGTTGACTTGCCTTGTTTGGGAGCTCGGGCGAGCTAGCTTTCTTAGCTCGCAAGTTAAATTTTGCCTCGGAATATCCCTTGAGGTAGCTCGGGGGACCCGGAGCTTGCATTGTGACGAGCCCCTCCTTTCCCCCGCTACCATGTAGCGAGCTGCTTTATGGACCTATCACTTAGCCGTACAGAACCATAATGCTGAGCTGTCGCTTACACTGAGTCAGCGTCCACGTGTCGCCGTTTTATAGATCGGGCCAAATCATCCTTCATCCGATAGCTTCACTTAGAACTATCTATGCTCTGCAATTCTATGTCGCCCTTGGTTACCTGTTTAGTTCCAAAGTTCATGTCATAGTGAAACCGGAAAGCATATGTTTCTATTGGTTTTTTTCTTGCACTGAAATGGTTACATATAATTGCAGACTTTCTCGAGCACTGTTGAAGAGAAGGCTAAATGGATTTTCAACAAGCTAAAAGGTGTGGATCTTATTTTATATAAATGTATCTTTTCTTGGTTCAAGGAAATGTAAGTCTGATGAGACAACAATTCCTCTCTAGAAGCCCCAAAACTGATTTCTCATAAATATATTGCTTACCTATGTTCTTTTATGTTATTCTATCAATTGTTCTCTCTTGGGGTTATAAAGTTTTATGTTTTGGGAGAAAGGGGCTTGTTTGCTCGTATGGGGGCCTAAATTGATCCATGTAAGATGTGGGGATTTTGTCTTATTGGAGATCCCAAGATATTTTCAAGCACAAAAGCAAGAGAGGTTCATTTGGTAGGTTTTGTCATCTTACCTGTGATGGTCAAGCACAGAACTTTCATGCCAATGTTGTTTGTTCATAACTTATGGAGCTGAGTTATTTTACTCCTTCAGCAGCCTTCATCCAATTTCGCATTGCTTGGCAAGAAAACTAAGATTGCAGATGAAGCACACAATGGATGAGCTGACGCAAGTCACTCTTCCATTCCTCTTTAAGATGTCTCCACTTTTTTGGACAATTATCTGAAGGAAAGTGTAATCCTAGCTTCTCTTAGATTTGGACATGTGGCCATATATTGAGTTTTGCTATCTATTGAGGAAAAAAATAGAAACTTATTATTTTATGTGATTTTAAGCTTTTCTTTTTTAGGATATAAGTCTGAGGTTTTGGGATGCGCTGTTGCCAGATTGTGGCTATTGAATTCCATGTATTTTCCCTTAATTATTGGACAAAGAAATCTCATTCTTGCTGCCCCAATTGTTGAGAAATACTTTCTTGAGATTGGAAAAATTCTTTATGGAATATATCTCAATGATGAGCAGGACAATGGAAGGGTTAACTGATCATACTTTTAAATTGTGTGGTAATTAGATGGATTGGATTCATTTTCTGAATCTATTATAATTCCTTAGGCTCTCTATGAGAAGTGATAGCAGTTCAGGTGGCAGCCCGAATGCTTCTATGTATTTCTCTAAATTGATCAGCTCTCGTTTTAGGATTTGAACAAGGAACTCTTCTGTTAATTTAACTCTCTGGTCTGGAAGTGCTGTAGGATTCCCATCTATATGTCAACCAATTGTCTACTATTTTTCTGGTCTAGTCACAGCCACTTGGACCAATCTGAGTGTTTTAACCAACAGTTGTTTCTACATTATTAGCTATTAGATGTCCTTTGCGCATGACTGTGCATGAATTTTGTGATGTTCATCATTTCATTTATGATAAAAACATGTTTGTCAATGTGTGTGCACACAGACAAACTTTTGTGGACCCAATATAATGGAAGCTTATATATCTGGTGTTTTTCTTCTCTCTCTCTCTTTCTCTACAGGCAAGCCACTGAAATCCCTGCCAGATCTTCTACTAGAGTACAATCTACCACCAGGCCTCTTTCCTCGGAACATAATATGCTATGAATTTGAGGAATCAAAGGCCAAGCTGATTGTGTACTTGCCCTCTGTTTGTGAAGTTAGCTTCAAGGATTCTTCTGTAGTGCGGTATGCACTCGAGTTAAAGGGACACTGATGAGAGGAAAGCTCACAGGGATAGAAGGAATGAAAACAAAGGCCCTGGTATGGATTAAAGTGACGAGTGTAGCTGTCGAAAGCTACAAATCCGACAAGGTTTGGTTTACCGCTGGTGTGAAGAAGTCCAGGCCAAAGGATGCATATGAAATTGTGCTTGATTCCGTTAAAGTAGAGGAATTTTGAGATTAGAATTCAAACATCTTTTTTGCCAAAATTATTATCCTCATTATAGCTCCCATTTGCTAGTGCTTTTCACATTCACATGATGCACTGATTTCTTCTTCTCTCTCTCTCTCTTGGGGGTGGGGTGGGGCGGGGGGGGGTTCTCCTTTTTCTTCTGATAAGTAAGATTACATTGACACTGCATGGCCCATCTTAGCTTGGCTAAATAGCCTTCTGTGACATGGAAAAGAAGGAATGGTTTCAGATTTGTGGGCTTTTAGTAGGAACAAGCAGTAGGCTCTAAGCTAAGGTGGACAGAAAGACCATGTGGATGATCTAGATTTTCGACCTCAAAGCAATTTGCTTTGCAGAAAAACCTGCACTGCCGGCTTAAGTTGCTCTGGCACTATAGCATAGAGCAGTGAAAGCATGGCAGAACTGTCGATGATATAGAGGGCACCCCAAAATCTCAACAAGTGTCGGTTTTGTTTTCCCACAAAAGGGTTCAGAGTCGAGAGGCAACATATTTATTCTTGCATTGCTTTCTAGTATAAAAGTTAATGCAGTGCCAATCTCGACCGATTTCATGTCGCAGAGTTGATTTTGCGGGTCCATTTCCATTGGTGTCCTGTATTTTAGTTTGTATCAACCATGTTCGGTAAAGTCAGTCCCCGCCCTCAAAAAAACGAACTGAGGGTCCGTTTGATTCACAGTCGGAATCAAAATTCATTGGAATGGGCATCAGAATGATCTTTCCTCCCACCTGTTTGGTTCATATGGGAATTGGAATCAGCTGAAATGGATTTTCATTCCCAAGAGAGGGGAAAGGAATGGCCATTCTCTCCAATGGGGGAATGCCATTTTACCAGGAATGGGATTCAGATTTCCCCCAATCCAATTCCAGACCCTTATTCTGCAAACGAAACCTGACCCTGAATGATTTGTGCCAATTAAACATCAATTGTATGTTATTTCTAATTCTGTCCTTTTCCAATCCCTGGCCCTGATAATTTTGATTAGGTAATTGGAATCCATCTTCCCTTGGGGGTTGTCAATGATTTGTTCGTGTAATAATGAACACCGGGGAGTGATCAAAGGAAATCACGCTAATTTGGACAATCTTTGCTTTTTCTTTTTCTTTACTGGCTTTGAGGTAACAAAGGGTTGTTTTTAAAGTTGTGATCCTTTTTCAGAGGTTGAAGCTCAGTGTGATTAAGAATCAAGCAAAGTGCCTGTGCCTGCTCTTACAGTCTGTACAGCCATAGTCCCCATTCATATTTCTTCTTGAGCTTTTTTGGGTGCTTGGAAGCAGTTATCGCCAGTGGGTTATGATGAGCCCACATGCCCACAACT
This sequence comes from Nelumbo nucifera, assembly GCF_055504915.1. Lineage (NCBI taxonomy): Eukaryota > Viridiplantae > Streptophyta > Magnoliopsida > Proteales > Nelumbonaceae > Nelumbo > Nelumbo nucifera. Next base: position 19,023,307 of record NC_142652.1, on the reverse strand, counting down.
TTGCTCAGCACTATATCTCTTCAAAAAGATAATCATTCAAATGGGCAAATCCCTAATCCCTAATCAACGATTATAAATGAAGTGATTGATTTCCATTATAAGCTGTAATTAGCTATGAAAAAGATATGAATTCTCAAATGAAAAACTACCAGCAAGATATAGAAATAGTTTTTTGAGTGATTTTGAACTTTTGAATGTGATATAAGTTCCTGAGTGATTTTCAGCCTTTCACACGCTGGATTCCATTTAGACCATGATTTCCAGCCGTGACCCAACTCTAATAAGTAATAGGAGGACCAACAGAAATCCAACGAGTGTACAGGGTCGACTTGGTGCTGCATTAAATGAAAATTTGACAGCAGTAACTCATTCTTCTTGGCCAAAGAATCCAACGTCGTTTACTTGTTCGGTTAGGCTTTAGCTGTCGGCACTCAAACTAGTTAACTATCCTTTATTTTGTCTTATCTTTTAAATTTATGTCAATTAATTATAAATTTCCAAGTTTCTTAATTCCATTCATGTCAAAACGGTTTAGCGGTGGCTCTGATGAACAAATGGAAAGAAGAAGAAGATGAATAATATTTTTGCCCTTTATTCATGTCACTATTTTTAAAATTAGATCAGACGAGACGGTTGGATTGAAAAAACCGAGAACTGATCACCTGTCAGTTCCGTTTTCCTCCAAAACTGCTTTTTCCTTTAAAACTGTTGATTTTGGTCAACAAACCGCTGAACTGACCAGTTAACCGTTCAAACCGTTTTGATCGTTTTTCAATTTTTTATTTTTTTATCAGAACGACCTTTCAGACCGTTCGAACCAGTAATCAGACCCTGACTGATTCGGTAATCAATTCGTTTTTAAAAACCACAATTCATATTATTTTAAAAAATTTAACTTATTTTTGAAAGTTTTTTTAAATATATTACTTTTATTGATATTAAACCCAAAAAATTGCGCTTATATGCTAGAAACCCTTTTATTTTTGATAGTGGAGACAATAACCGAGAGACTGATTCAAATGAAAGGTGATTGCTTATCGATGATTACACACATGCAACGTTCTAAGTCACCACTAGCGTGAATAGAGGCATATGTTGAGCCATACAAAGACTATTGCTGATTCGCATTGCATATTGTCTTTTTCCCATATTAAAAGAAACATCAATGTGCTAGCTCGTAAGGTTACTGCTTGGTGTTTGGGGACTAAAACTTATGGAGTTTGGGAAGAGCATCCTTCTCCTTGTATTTGAAGTGATCTAATAGATTAAATTATATTATGCAGAGAAAAAAAAAAGGCTGGAGTGCAAGTTTCATCCTATTTCCCGTTCATATATATATATATATATATATAAAAAAAAGATTTGTTCAGTTTGATAAACCAAAATCTCGGTTTATAAAATCTTTGTGGGTCCCATATTGTCGTGAAAATAAGATTATAGGACAGGGTGTGAGCACCAGTTGGATCTTGGGTGTACGGTTATCCACGTCAGTCACAGCACAGCACTCAACAGTACCGTACGCGTACGCGTAGGCGATCTCCCGCTCTCATTTAACAAAAGGTATTAATTTTTAAAATAAAAAAAAATTGATATTCTCCGTATTTATTAAGGTATACTATCTGGACTCACTTTTCTCATAAATAAATGACCGTGCAACCGGGAGTGGTTGTAAGGGAGTGGCTAGAGAGAGAAGAGAGCGAGAGAAAGAAAGAGAGAAGAGACAGAGAAGAGGGTTCTGGAGCTATGGAGGTATGGAGACGAGAGACTGTGTCGTCGACGCTGCTTCTGGTGCTAACATGCACCATTCTCTTCCTGATGTCGGGAGTCTCCGCCACCAGATTCATCGTCGGAGCAAACATGGGCTGGACTTCCAATGTCAACTACACTGAGTGGGCAAAAGGCAAACATTTCTACCTAGGTGACTGGCTCTGTAAGTGCTCTCTCTCTCTCTCTCTCTCGCTAAGACTGATCTACGTCTTTCGCCATTTAAGCTAAGATCTGCCTTTTTCTTTCGGGCCGCTTCTGCTTGTTCCTCTGCTTCTTTCTCTTCTTTGCTTCAGATCTTTGTACTGATGCTGTTCTCCCCCTAATTTTTAGCTAGAAACTAAGGCATTTCATAATGCCTCACTTGTACTCTTTCTGTTTAAAATAATTGCACTGACGAATAATCTTCCCCATTTTCGGTAAAACCAAGATACCATTTTGGAGTCCTATCGATGCTTGCTTGATTTCTGCTACTAAATCGCTTGGATTGCATTTTGAACCCGTATTTTTTTTTCCGCTTCAGATCTTAAATCTCCTATGTTCCTTCGCATTTTTGTCTCTTTAATTTCTTGAAATTTTATGTAGCTGATGAAAATTTCCTGTGTATTCTTAAATCTTAATTTCTTATATCTTTTTAATTTCTCGTGTACTTTTTGAACTTTTGCTGTTAACATGCTTGAAATAAATTAAGTTAAGCTTCTTGTATTTGGATCGCTAATGTTTCCAGTAATGAAGCTGGTTAAATTTGAACCTTTTTGTCTCGTTTTCTTCAATTCTCGAGGACAACGAAAGACATTTTTACACATATCTGTCAGGAAGTTATCTTCTGAATAACGGGTAGCATTGAGATGAGATACAGCAATACGGGCTGTGAATTCTTCAATCTTTGCTCAGTTTCTCAGATTTCGGTTAATAATGTACTTACATTTCAGTCCATTCACTGGGTTTTCATTTGCCTTTCATTTATGATTCTCTCTTAACAGTGAACTCAGATCTGCCCATTTTTTGCTTTCACCTGGGTCCCTTTTATTTTATTATTTTAATCAGACCACCTCTGAACAGCTCAGATCTTCTGTACCTTGACGGATTTTCCATTTTCTTTTGTCACTGCCTTTTCAGCTGTGTTTTGACGATTGCTAAATACTTCATTAATGACTAGTTCACTACATTTTACTTGATCAATCCTTGTTATTTTCGTTCCATCTCTTCCGTCTTTGGAGTCTTTTCTGGTTTCTGCTCCAAATCAGGTTGCGAACTTGACCGAGGAGTAGACGATGCGTGTTCTTCAACGAAACAGTTACTTTCTAGAACGTATTGGAACTCGGGTCCTCACGGTGTCACCCAGAGCTCTGGTTTTTTAATTCAACCGTCCAAGCTCGATTTTCCCACCCATGAAAATCCGTGCTCGCCAAATAAAAAACCCATGAAAAATCGCTATTTGCTGATTTTCTTTCTGTTTGCCAATGATTTTGATTTGAGTTATTCCGTTATTAATTAACCCAGTTCTGCACTTCCCCTGCTCGCAGTTTTTGTATACGACAGGAACCAGATGAACGTGCTAGAAGTGAACAAGACAAACTACGAGACGTGCAACGAGAACCATCCGATTCACAATTGGACCACCGGCGCAGGGAGGGATGTGGTTCCACTCAATGTCACCAAGACATACTACTTCATCAGTGGCAAAGGATTCTGCTACGGCGGCATGAAAGTCGCCGTCCACGTCGAGAAATTGCCTCCACCGCCAGCATCTTTGCCGGAGAAAAGCAAGAATGGGTCTCCGTCCAATTACGGAAGCCAGATTGTTTTGCCAGCTGTGTTCGCCATTGTTGCACTCTTTTGGGACAACTTCATTGGGTTTTGGTACTAGTAAGACGTAACCAACTGCTCCCACGCTCCCCAGTCCCTAGCTTGAGTTTGTGAAGGAGAGTTTGATTGTAAACGTTTGAATGAAGTTGTTAGAAGGAAGGGAATTTCAAATTTGTACTCTGTAACAGTGATTGCTTTTGAGTTGTTTTCACCTTTTTCTAGTTGAATCAAGGATGATCCGAAGTCCGCGATCCATGGTGGAGTAAAACGCGGTCTTTTGTTGATTGATGTCCCGCAATTTAAAATAGCGATGAATGCGGAGCTGAGCGTCAAGGAGGAAGAAAGCGTCGGTGGATGGGATCATTGAAATGTTTGTTTATTTATTTATTTAGTCATGAAAGGTAAGAATGTAACACAACACAACCAGCTTTAGTCGGAGGCAGGCAGGTGGTGGTTGGAACTTGGAAATGGCATTCTTTCGCGTCGTGTTATTGTTACCATTTATTTATTTATCTTCATCTGAGGCGGCAGTGAGTCATCCATTTCGGTTTACACTTGATATCCATCGGATTAACCGGCTCTGAATTCTGTACTGTGATGCCGACCAGAACCCTAAAAATCGGGTCTGGGTCGGCTGGCCTGGTAGCAGTGGTTGGGCCACCACAATTTTAATGGCGATTCGAAATCGTCATTAATCGAACAAAAAATTCAAAAATCTATAACGACCGGAAAGACATGTTTGGCAGAGATGAGAGTGGGTTATTTTTGGGGATGGAATAAGAAGCAAGGGAATTCACATCTACGACGCGGGAGATATTCTCAATGGACGTTGAGCTGTGCATGTAGGGCGCGTTTGGGGGGCGGGGGGAATTGTGAACTCGGGGTAAGAACAACCCATAAACCCCTGGGCCCTGGCCCCCGGCCCTCTCACTCTGACTCGCCATGTGCATCCTAGTTGGCATTCCCTTTCTTTTGTAACTGTGCAAATGCAATGTATAGATTAGGGGGAAAGCAAAAGCTTTAATTTCTCGTCATTTTTCAAAGATTAGCCACAGCAGATGTTTACATCCCACAGAAGTATAATTGAATTGCATCTTATTATTATTATTATTGGCTTTGAGGCAGTAGATGACGGCAGTGATGCAGTATATGTATCAGTAAGGGTCCCACTTGAGGGGAAGGCATCTAGTTATAGCCATTGGATTGGCAATAAGATGGGACTTCTGCCCGTCCAGACTGTCCAGTCCAATTATCAAAGACAGGACACAGGATTGTGTGATTAGGGGTATCACTTGGACTTAATTTGGTCCAATTGCAGTTCAATGTGAGTCCATTATAAATAGATCAGATCTAATCTAATGAATGTTTTGGACCAAGGACTGGTCCAATTCAATATTTAGACCATCCAATTTTTTTAAATTTATTTTGATTTAGATTGGTTTTAAACTAAATGGTCCATTGATACATATATTCTTATCTTATATCAATAAATTAGATATTGACTTAATTCAACCCAATCCAATATAAATTTGTTATGGATGGACCAGATTTAATCTAATTTAATAAATATTTTGGACTGAATTAATCTAATCCAATATGTCTTATTGATCCATCCAATCCGTTCAAATTAATTTTGGACTGGATGAGGTCCAATCCAAAACCGGTCCATTGATACTCTTAAGTGTGATGACAAAATACTCCTGTTCCCCATAAGATATACAGTATAAAGGGGAAGCAAACCCCTCATTCATCCATTTCATACGCCAAAACTAGTTCCTTTACCTGGTGCCTCACACACACATCCTATCATACATTAGGAGCATCTCTCATACTTATTTGTTAATATTCATGAAAAATATTTTCAATACATGGTGGATGTACATGTGAGACGCCCATTTGTGAGGAGCAGATTCCGTCACCCGTGTAAGAGACCTTCTCCACTTTCTCCGGTTTGCCTACACAACTCTATTCCTCTCCTTTGACTAGGATCTGATATCTGATGTTAGGTGTTTTCTTTTTATTTATATTAAAATTAAAATTAAGAAGAGATCCCCTCTAATGTGATGTGGCACCCGGAGGGACGAAATTAAATAGGACGCAGTCGGTGGTGGTCTGGTGTTATCGCGATTTCTGTAGGTGCGTTGAAAGCTGCCTCTGTACGGCGGGTCCCATGCATTATGCTTATGCTCCTGAGATGGCGGGATGCGTGCGTTGCGGCGAGGAGGCATCTCTCGCCTATTCTCTATCTCTGTTAACTGATACCTAACCTCGCTAAAAAGTGACTGACTGGCCACTGGTCAGCGTTGTTAAAAGCGTGCAACTTGGGTGGATCTTGCTGCACGTTTATACAAAGCCAGTTCAACCCAATGTCCATCTCCACGTCGACCTTCTCCATTCATCACTTATTGCCATTTGGATTTGGAAATTAGAACAAATAAAAATCAACCATTATTTCTCGTTGTGTTCACTGTGGTTGAAAGGTTGAATGAAACCATTTTTCAAAAGAAAACAGAAAAGAAGTTGTTAAAAATAAATTGAAATCAGAATAGAAATCGCTATTTGTTGTGACTTGTCCAACGGAGCAGATAAGCATATAATGTGCAGTTGATGACCCCAATAAAGTATTTGTTGTGACTATTGCAACTTGCAACCATAAAAGGGGCTTTCTTGTAATTTAGAGTTTTTATTTGTTATAGAGAGCACTAGCAGGGTCTGTGAATTGCTCGTAGTAGGGCATATGGAAACTGTTCTCATCCTTGAGTGACAACGGATCCCAGCTTTGGCCCGGCCCAACACAAAATTTATCAACCCAGCCCAAGTAGCCATTGAGCCTATTGATTTGAGAGCCCTAATTATGATGCAGTTGTCTTGTCAGCGTAGCCCATCAAATGGCCACTCTGCTCGGTTCGCGTACAAGATCCAACGCCCCACCGATGGTGATGGTTTACCAACTGTCAATTCTAGTTGAGCGGTTGCAGAAGGATCTAGATCTAGAGTCTTGATGGCACGTTCCCTTGGCAGTGGCATCATAAGTCCGATCTGTCCATAATTTGTGGGCCACTGGTGAGTGGTGGTCACTGGTTGTGGTGGAGGGAATATATGATGTACGTATTGTCCCATAAAAGGAAAATGAAACGGCTGCAGTTCACGCTTTTCTCACTCTCAATGGCAGTAACTGTTTTTTTTCACATGCACTTCGCAACCCTAGGATCGGAATCGGACGAACGGCGAGCCACTCGACTTAACACCCCCCAGGTCGGATTGGCTTCCAACAGATTCTCCCGCGGCTCCATCGCTACTGTTATTGCTAATGTGCACCGTAATGCTCACAACATCAGCTTTAATTCTTACTCAAATTGACCCGCCTCTCTCTCTCTCTCTTTCGTTGTGACAGTTACTTTTCCTTCCTTCCCTTCCCTTCGGCCCTTTCCATCGTTATAAATAGTAGATTAGGAGTCCATTCCCAGCACGAGAGAGATAGAGACGAACACAGACAGAGAAGAAGCGAGTTGTAGTAATGGGGGCGATATCGAGAAGAGCACTTCTTCAATGGATGATTCTCTTGATGATAGTTTGCATTGGACGCGTTTCAGGGAAAATGCTTCGTGTTGGAGGATCATCACAAGGGTGGAATCCCGACGTCAACTACACTGAATGGGCTAGTAAACAATACTTCTACGTCGGCTTATGGCTCTGTAATTCTCTCTCTCTCTCTGAAACACATACAAGCAAATCTTTTTTTCCTATATTAACTGTCGTCTTCTTAAGTAAAACCCTAGTATTCCATATTTACTGTTACATTGATATGCTTCCTTCTGTATTAAAATGATTTGATCTTAAAAATAGAAATTCAGGTTCCCCGCATTTGTACGTATTCCTGGTATTACAATTAATGTGTCATTAACGTGTTCTCTATCATTGCCTCCTCGATTTCTTCTATCCAATTCTACGTACTATCTTCACGTATGGATGATTTTCCCTTCATTCCGCCCCATCAAGATTTCTTTCCCCTTTTTCTCGTCTACATTTTCACTATTTCTAGTAGATTATGAAGCTTCGCAGATCTTCTCCGCGAAGCTTTATACTTAGCATATATTAATTTCATCTCAACTCTCAAATGTTCTTCTTTCTGCTTCCATACCGGACTAATAAAATCCAATACTATTTTTTTTTCTTCTCTTCACGTTTTCCGTCATTTCTACAATAAAGCTAATCTGATGGCATCACAGATTCCTTTATTCAACTTTTCAACCGGTTTTTAGGGTTAGAGTTGTTATTGTTTGTGCTTTTTAACTGTTTTGCTTTTTTCTCTTGTTTTTTTTTGGGGTTCAGATTTTGGATATGATCGGTATTATTACAACGTGTTGGAGGTAAACGAGACGAGCTACGAAACATGCAATGACAGGGACCCAATCACAAACGTGACACGTGGAGCGGGAAGGGACGTATTTAATCTGACGGAAGCCAAAACCTATTACTTCCTCAGCAGCGGAGGATACTGCTGGCATGGCATGAAACTGGCTGTCCCCGTTCACCAATTCCCCTTACCTCCTCCCGTTGCCGCACCTTCTCCCAGTTCCTCCACCAAAAGCAGCTCCACCTCCTCTAGTCCTTCAATTATACTGCCAGCTGCCCTTGTTTTGGCTGTAACCTGGACTATAAACTCCCTCTTCAGTTTCCGGTAGCGATTTCTTCTCTATCCTTTTGGTTGAACATTTACTTCTTGTATTGGTACCAGGAAATTAAAAGACTGTTTTTGCTTGCTGTGTTGTAGTCGGTATTTCTTGCTAAGAGAGTAACAGCTACATTTGATTATCCCTTGCTTATTTTGGTTAGCTTTTTAAACAAACTATTGATTTGGAGAATCAACCAATGGCTCTTATAGTTATAGAGAGTACATCCATCCCTATTATTGATGTATTTATTTATTGGAAGAACAAGTACATTCCTACTAAAACCATACCCTCCAGTGAATTTTAAGGCAAACTCACCTGACTGGTTACCACTTTTACGATGCCGGTTGATTCCGCATCATATCAAACCAAAATGAAAAAATAAATAATATGTAGCAAATTTGAATCGATTGGACCATGATAGTAGAAAGATACGATACCAAAAAGACTTTAATCAATCAAGTGGTAATCAAGCAAGTGAGCAACTGGTATTTATTAAAATTCAAACGGGGAAGGGTTGATTTGTCAAAACGGGATAGGAATTGATACATATTTTATCCAATTATAAATGGATTGAATTGAGTTGGTACAGTTTGCAGTCCTAGATACATTAACAGAGGTTGAAACACCTAAAATCTAAACTCCATTGCATCCATATCCTTAAAAGTAAAAAAATAAGTAAATTTGTTCTCTTCTATAAAGTTCAATATTCACATATTTTATTTATTCAGTTTTGGTAATCATTTGGTTGAACTCAATAGCAAACAGGTATTGAACTCGTGGATCCATTGGATACAACCATTCTCAAGTCTGGTTTCATCCAGCCGGTTAAATTGAGCATTTGTTAAAATTTGAATGCCTACGAACCTAAACCCAAGTCAGTATGGTTGAAATTCTTGAACCTGGGCAACCCATCCAGATAATCAGATACCCATGGGCCACGGCCACAAGTCGAGCTATGAAACTGTGACATCAATGTCATTTTGTTAGGCAAAACTTCGACAACCCTACCATGTACCAGAAATCTGAGCCAGCTTCCATCCTCAGCTACTCAAATGTCTCAACCCTAACCATTCAAATGGGGGTTGTGAGCAAATTCTCTTTGGCCTAACTAGTATTCTTATCAAGTTAACTATCAAGGTGTAAAGTGATTAGACATGGATCAGTTTGTCTGGGTTGGGCTCTGTCTAGACCTTCCTGTTCAGTTCTAGAGGAAGAGGCGCTTGCATTCAGCCCTCACCCCTAACACATCCCTGGCCCAACTTGGAGATTAAAGGGCACTCACTCCCTCACTCACAAAAGTTAAGATTCTTAGAGGATCTGCCCCAACTTTCCCTTGGAAGCTGGTCTCTGACCCCTGAATGTAAAACAAAAAATCAGGAGACGGAGGTCCTTTTCCCATGTCCAACGTGAAGCCAACAATGCTGCCCTGCCCACACTCTTGCCAAGACCCAAGATGGCCATATCAGAAGTCTGTTTTCAATCCTCAAATTTATCCATTTGTATCAAATAAGTTGTGAAATCACCTTCGCATTTTACTATGAATTTTGATGTTGAATGAAGCAGCCTACGGGCTTTTTCCAAAAAAACCAATGAAAGTTTATCAAAATTTTGGGTGTGATTATGATGACAAGATCTCAGGTTTAAGAATCCGATCCATCCAAACCACTCTCAAATTTTTTATTGATCCGTGGTCAAAGATTTGGATGGTTCACTTCGGCCCATGACACTCTTATTAACATTATTTGGAATTAACGTGGGCCCATGCACACAATACATGCCCACATCACAATATATTTAAGCATTCTTATAAAGTTTTAAAAGATTTTTTTGTCGATAGACATTCACACTCACACCACGGTGCAGAACACTTGTACATGTGTGGTGTGATTTCAACCACATCAAAAATGGGCCCAATGGACCAGTCCATAGCATAAATTTTCTTGACAATACCAAACACCCCCTAAATTAGGGAATGATCTAAAGTTCTGAACCAATCATTTCTTAGGAGCCTGAATCTCCCGAAAGCAAAAATTCTGAACCGATAGCAAGCAATTTCTTGTCGACAATACCAATCACCCCCTTAAATCGGGAATGTTCTAAAGTTTTGAATGGATCATCTAATAGGGGCCCAAATCTCCCCAAAGCCAAAATTCTGTGCACATAGCATCCAGCCATATATTGAAAAATATCTCCATGTGTGTCAAAATCACGGAAAGATATTCCCAATGTGTGGTTAAGTTCCTATGCTTTCACAGTATATGCAGACTTTTTGCTTAAAAAATCTCATTCCATCCACTTTAAAGATTTTTTTTAGTAAAACACCTTAGAAATTGATAGGGCAAAATATCAGCTTAAATTCTTATCCCACATATAACACATAAGCAAATATTTGTGACCATAATATAAAACGTTTATTTAAAATCTTTAATAGTGATGCATGAATCGTGTAAACACATTAAACTATGTTTTGGGTGCCTGGTATGTGGCAACTGGTAAGTTACATGAGACGGATGGGCTCCCTACACAGCATCCCTCTCTCTCTCTCTCTCCTACCATATTTACAGGCTAATAAATTCTCCATTAGCATGTTCATTTTCCTATTGACTCTTTGGGATTGACATTCAAAGTTTCTTCCATACCTTAAGGCCATTTAATACATTAATTCTCTCCACTTCCTATACTTAGAATTAAAATTTTACCAAATTCATAACCCACTAAAATTTGTACGGCCCCACAATTTTTATGTTACAAAAATGACATGCCAGAAGATTCAAAACTAGGTTAGATGAAAGCCAGCAAACCTACCAGTACACGCCTACTTAGCTGTTATAGTTTCATCATTTCTAAGCTTTAAAGTCTTTACTTTTCTTCTAAGTGCATTCCTGTGATATTTTTTAATTAATTATTCATTAAAATCTACACTTATAAATATTAACAACTATAATATTGATTTCCTAAGAATTAAGATGTACATGTATATGCTTAGTTCATCAATCATTTTTCAATGTTTACCGATAGTTTATACTTCACATGATATATCAAATCATGTGTTTCTTATCTGCATATGGTTTATTTATGATCATTTGAGATTTAGATTTAGATTTAAATTTAGTGTTTCAGTGTATCTTACTAAAACCAAATTACTTAATAATGTTGAAAATTTTCAGCAAAAATATATATAGTTAAAATTTATATTGTGTTTGAATGTTGTCATTTACTGAATTGCCATAAGTTCAAGTTTAGTAATTTTCAATTCATTTTGTTAAAAAAATACAACATGAAAGTCATTTTAGTATATTTTATTTTGTTTCAAATCCAATATAAATCCGATGGATAAGATTCAATTCTTATTCAAATATAAATGAATCAAATTTCCATCTACCAACAATCTCTTTTTCTTTTCATTCTTTTGTTGTGGAGGGAGAATTCAATTGCTCCAGGAATTGCAAATGGTGTATGAAATATTAATTTGCAATAAAGGCTCAGTTTGGAAAGAGTACAAATGCATACAAAATAATACAAATTAATAGGTTTTGCACTCTACATATTTGTATTTGTACCCCTTCCAAACAAAGCCTACAAATATGTATAGTACAAATCTATACTACTTTAAAAAACACGAATAGCCTTAAGAATATTTCTGAAATTTTTTGAGGATAAAAATTACCCTTTTATATTTAAATTTATTGATAAAAATTAGGGTAATCAATTATTAATATTAAATGAGTTGAAAAGAGGTAAATTTAAGGTATTCAATGCATTCAATTCCCTCTCATTAAATACAACATTTAATATATTATCTTCCATTCACCTTCATTAAATCATATATTTAAGGCATTTTTGTTTCTTCTCATCATTAAATTCTATTAATTAAATCCACACATAATAAATTAATAATTCGAATACCATAAAACTTATACTTTTAAAAGTTACTTGAAAAAAATAGTGTTTTCATCTAGGTGGTGGTAAGAAATTAAACCATTTTGGATCAAATGGGCTAATCCATGTTGCCACAATTAAATAATAAAATTCAAAAATAGATAAAATGCAAATATATATATATATATATATATATATATATATATATATTAAAAAATTGAGAACATTTGTAACATTATATATTCAACATATTAAACAATAACAAGTATGATAAATAAGAGATGTTTTTATTAATGATGGAAATAGAATATAAAACTTAAAACCAATTGAAAATAAAATGATTTTCCTATTCTCTCTCATTAAATATCATATCTGAGGTATACTCTCTCATTAACTCATATATTTAAGATATATTTTTTTCATTATTAAATTCTATTAATTAAATCCATAATATTAATTTTAATAGTATAAAAATAAATATTTTGAAAATTAATTTGAAAACAAAACCATTTTCTTCCCTCTTGGCGGTCGGTAAGCAATTCAACCATTTGGGGTTAAATGGGTTAATAAATAATGTCAAATTAAATAATAAAAAATAAAAAAATAAATATATAATACAAAAAAAAGAATTAGACATCTCTCTAATATTGTATATTTACTATAGAAAACAAAAATAAGTATGAAATCTAAATGATGAAAATGAAATGTTAAACTTAAAATCAACCTTGAAATGAAATGCTACCATAGTCAAATAATAAAAATTTAAAAAATAAAAAATACAAAGAATCACACAAATAAAAAAATAGAGAAATTTTTGGACAAAAATCTAATGTTATATATTTATAAAAGATAAACTATTGGGTACATCTCTAATACTATACATTCATTATATTGAACATAAATCTTTAAAATGTAATAAAAAGTACAAGTAATAAAAGATATATAAAAAATTATATATTAATTATGTCAAACAAAAGTTAATTGTGATAAATAAAAATTATTTATATAATATAGATGAAATATATAATTTAAAACTAAATCAAAGCAAAAATATTTTTACTTATAACTGAAACCGAATAATAATAATAATAACAATAATTGTTATTATAATTTAAGATTTCCATGTGCAATGCACATGCACATTTACCATGGGCATTCAAATTTATTTTTAATGATATTATTACTTTTATTCATTTTTTATTTTTATCTTAACTATGATATATCTAAAATTCAAGTAATTAATATAAAGAAAATTTTCTCACATACAATGCATGTGTTTAATTATTAGTAGATACAAAATACCAAGTTTTGCACTCTACATATTTGTATTTGTACTCCTTCCAAATTGAGCCAAAGTGTTCCTCCGCTCCAATAGAGCCTAGCTAAATTACTAAATCCAAAAATTTTCAAAATCAAATTTTGTCGAAAATAGATATTTTATATATACAGATTATATAAATCAAGTATGGAATCTGATTTTAGAATCCAACTGCAACCCAAACGTCAAGCCTTGGAAGGTTCCTAATAGAAGCTTACCATTTACACCTCATTCGTTTGCCAAAAAGTTGTTTCTTTTGTCAAGAAATGTTAGTTGGATCAATGAAACAAGTTCTCAAAAGAGACCTAATTTTATGTATTGGCAAAGGCATTTTAGTTCCACAATAATTTTGGCCAATTTTCCTCCATGGGTACCTGGGTAAGTGATTTACCCACCTAGGAGAAGAGAAACTTACCCAAGACCAAAAATTTACCAAGGTTCCCTGAGTCCTACACCTCCCTGTAAAAGAATACAAGGAAATTGGTCAACTTCCACATTGACCAATTCCCCCCCCCCCCCCTCCAACTTATTGGCAAACGAATTGGTCCTTAGTGAAAATCATCTGTCTAAAAGAGGGAGCTAAGAGTCCTCTCATGTCAATGCTCGAACAAACCTCCTCCTCTCTTTCTCACACATGTGGTTATTTAATTTTAAATTAAAAAATATAAATTACAATGAAACCCTCTCAAGTCTTAATTCTTTCTAAAAAAAACTACCATAACTATCTCCAATAAAACCATTATCAACTCTATCCCTCTCTATCTCTCCCAAATGGTCAATATTTGTAAGATCTCCCCTCATTTATTAAATCCTTCCATCTCTCCTTTTCAATCACATTCCCTCCAGTTTATAATAAAAGTGGGGGTATAACATTAGATGGGTTGGGTTGGATTAAGAGCCTGCTCAAGCCCAGCCTTAAGACATGGGCTTCAGATCTGAGTCTAGACTAAGGTTAGCCAAATTTGCCAACTAAAATCCCACCTAAATTAAACCCATCACAACCTGTGATGATTTGGGTGGGTTGTTCAAGTTCGAAAGCCTTCCCACCCATGTTTTTCAATTTTCACATTTTATCTTTTATTTTGGCTTTGTAGTTATATTGGATACCATTAAATAAAGTTAAGCTGTCTACAAGAAATGATGTTCTTTTTCTTTTTTCTTTGATTCTTTGTTTATTTTAATATAAATATTAGCCATATATCATGTACTTATTAAATGTCATAGTTACTTGAACTCCGCCCCATATAGTTGACGCAAGGCTTAGATGATGATGATATATTAGTTGAACACTATAAAGTATAAACAACTATTGAATGATATTTTATGACAAAAATATTCCATGGTCCTCAAATATTTCCTTATTAATTGACATTAATGCATATAAAATCTTTTTCCAGAGGTTCCTACCAATTTCTATTCAACCCCGTGCATTGCATGGATTCATTTGCTAGTTAACAGTGAAAGTATAAAACAAGTGAAAACAGAAAAAGAAGATTATGTTGAGAAATGAAGAGAAAGATGACTTCCATGTCAAATTTTATGATCAATTATGAAATCTGTCTGTTGAAGAGCCCTAATCAATAATTAAAACTAAAACTTCCAATTCATCTCAATAAAATTAGGGCACATATCCCTATCGAAGAAAGAAAGGGGGAGAACGAGATCAAGAGAATGATTGGTTCACTGATGGTTCAAGGAAAGTTAAAGGATGTTTCATATCCCCTCATAATGTCATCATATTATCACCACTACTTCGATGGTACATGGCACCTTCTACTGTACAGCAGGCTCAGACTCTTAAATTCCACTCCAGAACAAGAAGGCTGAGGTCATAACAGACTCTGGCTTGATCCTATAGAGATGTATCCATTTTAATGTTCCAGATATGCCTCATATAAGCTCCCTAACCCCACCCAATTACACATACCAGGTCAGCCAGCCTGCCATGTCCTTGGCTTTCTTGTTCAGGAGTTGGAAAGAAATCTATACAGCTCCAAGTGGGATCTTCCCAAAATAAAACCACCATTAGTACTAAGAGAATTGTCAAAGGAACATGGAGCTAATTGCATGTGAATCCTACTCCATAATACATTGATCTTCTATTAAAGCAAGTATTAAATCTGTTTTAAACGGGTTCAATCCATATCCTTTTTCCCTTCACATTGTCCTACCAGAGCCTTCAACTTGGACCAAGTGACTAACAAAATACACCTTTCATTTCATTCTCTTCAAACATATAGCAGTGAGACCTCATTGCCACATGCTATCTTATATTGAACATTCTACTCCATAAAACTCAGTTATATCACCACTCATACTACAAAGGCCAAAAGTAAAAAACAAGTTTCTTTTTTCTTAATTGTTGAAAGTAAAACAAGTTAAAAACCAATAATTTCTTCTTTTCTTGTTTTGGAAAGTTGAAATCAACAATATCATTAGTTCTCTTTTTTTTTCCTTTTCATTATGGCTTTTTGTATATATCTGATGCATAAGTGTATGCAAAAGCACATCATAACCCTCTACTCAGAATGTTTTTGTGCTCCAGTGGTAGTAGTAAAAGTAAATAAATAGAAAAAGAAATGAATGAAATCATCCTTTTGTCTTATTCACATAAGAAACTCAAAATAGGCATGCACCGTCAAAAACAAGTATAAATATACACACACATCCATCTTCTTACAGTGATTTTTTTAGGGAAATTGCAATATTTGAGGACAACATAATTTGATGAATGAGAACGAAGAACAACATTGCTTGCATTCTCCTCAAACTGACACTGGCAAAAGCATGAATTTGAGACAGCCAAATTATAAAAAACAAAAAGATAACAAAAAGAAAGGGGTGAGAGTAAGGAGGGAATCCTAAATAATAAGGTACAAGGTACAAAACACATGCTATGTTACCCAGATATGGCAAGGGCAGAGCTGGATACAAAATTTACTTTAAACACTTAACTATGTAACATGATATAGCACCCTTGTAAGCAACGAGGTATCATAATTCATAGCAGAGAGAGAGAGAGAGAGAGAATGAAAATGATATGAAATAAACCATGCAGCAGGATAGGAAATATGAATTGTATAAAGATATTAAAAAAGTGAGATCAGCTACTTTACATGGATGCAGGTAAATCCAAAAAAAAAAAAAAAACACAACCTGGGACCTTTTGATACTTTAATGTCAATTATTTTGTATAAAATAACACCAGAATTGATTAAAAAAGTAAAGGATTTAATTGCAGAAACATAAATCCATGCAAACGACATAAAATAATTAAAACAATTTACAACTGAACTTTGTTGTTTATTAATGTTTATAACTGAGATTTATTATCTATCAAGTATTACAAATTAAAATTTCATCCAAAATTATAGCACTTGATTCTGATATTATATAGATGCATATTACAGACTTGACCAAGAGGAACCCCCTAGGGTGTACTGTTAGGAACTTGTCTACAGATGTCAATTCATTATTCATCCGGTGTTTGAAAGGGCCAATATATTCATACGTGAATGTGATATAGGAAACAAAGTGCTTGAACCATTTAATTGAGCTTATCCCTAGCAACTTCGTATGCAATGAAGAATTATGTATAACTAGACAAGAGATCCTAAAGAGCTAGGACTGATTTTCGAATGACAACTAGAGTTGAATTGTTGTCTACCCAATTTTGGCCAGGAGGAAGAGGGTCAAAGCCCCAGATTGACAAATAAGAAGATAATCACAGAAGCTGTTGCAGAAATAAGGATGCCAACTTCGAACCTAGGTTGAAGAAACTACAACCGAAAGAAGGGTGGAGGATATAATGGCACTAAAAATGATCAAAGGTGGACAGAGAAATCACGAGAGAAAGAGAAGTCCAAAGTCCAAATTGTGTGGAATATCATGAATATGAGCATGGGGGGGCATTGAGAAACTCAGACGGGAAATATTTCAGAAACTTCAAGGTCAGAAATAAAGAATCGAAGTGTTTCCTACATCCTACTCAACCAATAGTGCTAGTTGAATATGAGTTACTCTTGCGCCATTGGTTATTAACATCGTAAGGTGGAATTCTCCAGTACTGGCAAGCAGAAGTCCGACAATTCCTATAAACCCAATACCAGATTATTATGCACCGGCATCTCCTTTTGACCGCCTAAAAGGGGATTTTGTGCATGGAAAAGGAATAATACAAAATCGCCTAGTGATGACAGAAACACACAGTGGAAATTCATAAGCTACTGGACTGCTAGGTGGTACCGTGGTAGTGGTACTCTCTGAATATCTCATTTAGGAGTGCTGATGTTGTTAAGATGAACGCATATTGAAAAGAAAATATAAAAGTAGATCAATCCAAAAAGGAAAAGGAAATAGCCATCCAGAAAACCACAACTGCAACACAAAATTGAAAAACTGGGAAAACTAAAGCCCATATGGCAAATAAGACACCAAAAAACAAAACCCAGATATCAAACTGAAAGGAAAAACAAGAAGTAACATCCAAAAAAAGAAAAGGATACCTGGTTCAGGGGAAGTATGCTTTGACAGGAAATTTTCCGACCCTCTCCTCCTCCTTAGGTTCCAGGGTGTACTTCTGGCCAAAATGGGGATTCCCACTAATAAATTCATTGTCATAAAAATCACTTGGGGCCGGAATTGCAGAGAGAAATTTACAACCAAACGATTTAATTCCTGATATCGTAGCGGGTAACAATTGAGGCAATAAAATGGGGCAATGCAGAAGAGATTGAGACCTTATTGTTATGTCTTTAAGGAGAAGGCAAGCTCTCCATCTCCCCATTTTCGTTTTCTTCAACCATTTCACTAATTTTCCCTGTTCACCGTCGCCGAAGGTCTGGCGGGCAGATGGAGAGGACCAGAGGAGGAAGAAGAAATCCTCTTGAATATGTTTTCCACCCAAAAAAAAAAAAGAGGAAGAAGAATCCGGGAGAGATGGAGGGAAGGGGTGATTTAATATGGCCTCATTATGACTAAAGTGCCCTTCTTTTCACTTTAAAAATACTTAAATGCCCTTTGGCCCCAATTCACCGAGATCACATCAGCTCCCCCACAGGCGCGCCCCACATGCACAACTCAGCGTGCATTGAGATCATCTCCCGTACTTTTTCTAGAGAGATGCTCCCAATACACGGTCGGATGTGCTGTAGGGCGTCTGTGAGGCGCCGATGTGAACTAAAAATTCACCAAGTGGCTTCCCTCTTTGCTGGTACCGACTCCCGAGTCCCCGGAGTCCCAAGTTTCCAATATGCCTGAAGAAAAAAGGAAAGTAGATGAAATGCGTTGAGAGCCCTTAGATTTGAACGAGAGGAAGTGAGACAGGGTAAAAGCAGAAGAAAAAGGGCAGAGAGAGAGAGAGAGGCAGAAAGAGAAGTGATGGCGATTTCTGCAGATTTGAGGGTTTCTGCGACGTTGGCTTCTTCTTATCCTGCGCACCCCCTTCGACGTTCTTCTGCACCTACAAAGGTTAGTTCATTTTTCCCTTTTCGATTGTCAATGGAAAATCTTAACTTTTGTCTAATGGTTTACATGCAGCCTATCAATATTTCATCCGTAGAGCTCCTCATTATTATTCTTTTACTGATAATAAGTAATTATGTGTTAGGATTCCTTTTTGGAGTAGCTCAAGTATGAATTTCTGCTTGTTGGAGTTCTTGTTCTACCCAAAACCTCTGCCACTGCAAAAAGAACCTGTGCATACAAATGGAATTATTTTTTATAAGTACATACAAAAATAAAAATGGAATTTTCCTTTATGGGGCTTCATTAATGATATCATGCAAGTAACTGTTGAATCTTGCCATACTTTACATAAATTGAATGCATAAGAGATTCCTTTGAGGAAACGCCTATTCCCTTGTAGGTTTTGTTTAAAGCGTTTATGTAAAACTCTGTTTATGGAATTTGGTTTTCTAGCTACCATGGTTCTCATATCATCTTAAAATAGGGGGCATATGGAGAAGTGACTTTTTTTTTTCTTTTTGGGTAGTATTCATACATTTCTGCCGAGCAAATGTTTGTTTGCATTGAGATTTATTTCTCTGGTACCTGGTATTTCCTTATAAAATTGATGAATAAGCATTTCGTCATTATAGGAAGTGATTGTCCAGAAAAATATAAATCCTACTTTCATTGTGCTTCTTGCAATTGATTTACATGCTTTCAAGTCGTTACTCTTAGATCATTAAGTTGCAAAGTTAAAAACGAGGCATCTTTAAGATGAATATACTGCTAATTCCACCCTATAATTATAAATAAAATAAAGTAGAAGAATTTCCCCACAAAATTTAATTTTTCTTGTATCCTTGATTAAGGTCACATGTTCTCTTTTCGGTTGCATTCTAGCTGGAAAGTCAAACAGGTATCATTTTTTTATCGGCATCAAGCAGGTATCATTGTCCAGTAAGCTAAACTAAACTCTAGAAATCGTGATATAGAAACATGGTTATATAGGTGTAAAAATACATCAATACTTTAAAAGGTATACCAAGGCTAGGAATTAAATATAAACCCGGAGAACCAAAGTTTGGTGCCTCACTATAATGTGTCCCTCTCGCGATAACTTGTCTAGGAGTGGAATCTGTTTTATTATGTTAGCTTAAAGCATTATCAACATGTTACAAGAAATACCATGTCAATGTTAAGTGCCTAGAGTCAGCACCGATGGAACAATTATTTTTGAGGTTTCTTGGTGACATTACTTATATTTGATTCTTTTTTCCACTTTGTATATATTTGTGTGAATGTTGGCCCATTGAAAATCTCCACCTTTCTCAAATGATTGATTTCATATTATGCCAAATTTGTCCACAACCCCCATTTGTAGCAATATGTCTTTTTAAGAGTTGGAGTTCTGCAGCTCATGTTTTAACTTCTATATATTTACTGTGTTTTTACAGACAAATGCCAATGAAACTTCATATTAAATAATAATATTCAGGAATCTGGCAAAATAGTGTGAATTGTCTCTTTTCATTTATTATGTTTGGCTTTGTTGGGCTTTGTTCTTTTGAGACAAATGGTTTAGGTTTTGCATATGTCACCCTGTAAAATTAAGATTTGAGTGGTTGATAGCCCCTTTCTTGTATATGATCCAATTTGTTGTTAAGGTATCAACAACCATATAAAACAAGTTGCTAACTTGCTAACCATTGAGATCAGTGTTTTCAACCTGTCGTTGATCCAGCCAGTTGAACCGTTCAAACCACCACCAGCCTTGATTTCGGGTCTGGTTCTGCTGAAACCCACCATTTGGTCAAAAAAATGTTGACCTGGTAAAAAAAGTTCAACCTGGGCGGTTCGATTGTTGACCCGGTCACTGGGTCGTGGGTTGCACATTCAATGTATGTGCAAACTTCCAAAGGTGATAACTTTGCACTCTGATGTCCAATTGGGGTGATCTTTGTTTATTTTGGGTAACTTTTTGAGATCTATGTATCCCAAGGCACCAAAGGCACCTTGCCCCACTATTTTTGCCAAAAAAAAAACTTTTTGGGCCTCAAAAATAATTATTTATACATATATTGCATGTTTATACACACACACACACATTGATTGAGATAGAAGCCGACCACCAAAAAATATAAATAGCAATCTGCAATCCTCATCATTATCTAACCCTTGGTCCATCTATATGGGGTCAGCTACATGAATCCTCTTCCTCTATTCTATTCTGTTAAATACCAAAAAAAAGTATAAATGGCAATATTTCTGCAAAAGATGTTCCAAACAGCCATGATAACCAAATGACTCTCTATATACCAGTTGATAAGAATACCATTTCAGTGGCTAATTGATAAGAATACCATTTCAGTGGCTAATCTCCATACTTAATCTTTCAAACTACTAAAACATTGAAAATGCTGTTATTGCTTCCACTTCACACTGCCAATAGGTTCATTAACATTTGGCTATATTGATTTTCCAATCAAGATAACAGTTTAAAAAGGGTATTAACATGATATTTTCTTAGTGTAGAGTGTTTGAGGTAGTTTTTTGTACATTGGCATTTTGGCATAGAGGATCTTGTGGACAAGGTATCTTCAAGACTCGAGGAAGAAAAAAAGAGACAATGAATGATGCTTGTGATACCTTTGTCCCTTCTCCTTTTCTTTTTTGTCTTTTTTTTTATCTCTTTTCATTTACTCTTTCCTGCAAGTTTGGTATTTGAGTGGATGTCAGGGAACTTGTCCAAAGAATAATATAGTGTTTTAGATGGAAAGTAGGATCAGTTGGTGGCAGATATGCTTACAGGCTCTCAAAAAATTGTGTGCATGTTTTATTTATGGATTTCTTCTGTTATCTCATTTTAAATCTGGAAGGGATGTTTGTCTTGTATTACAGAATATTCATGGTATGAAATTATGCCTATCACCTATGCTACTTGTGTTGATACATACTGTTTTAAGTAATACTGTAATACTAAATGTAGATAATGCAGTTTATATATGATATCTTGATATCTTGCATCACATCATTATACCCTTGCTTCTCTGTGCCTTATGGCTATCATGTTCTCAGTCTGGCAATTAGCCCATCTGCATTATTTGAAGCAATTCCTCCTGTGACTAATGAGGGAGTTTGTGAGGCTGAAAGGTCCTAAACCTTTCAGATTTGAGAGCATGTGGATGAATCATCCAAATTTTTTGGAATTCATAGAGCAGAAATGGTATCTTTATCAGGTGGAAGGTTCGGCAGGTTTCAATCTAATGAAGAAGTTAAAATTTTTAGAGGATTTAAAGAAATGGAGCTCTCAAGTTTTCAGGAATGTTGAGAAAAGAAAAAAGGAGGTCCTAGACAGAATGGCTAGGCTGGATAGATTGGAGGAGGAAGATAATCTATTTCAGGCAGGGAGGATGGAGAGGGAGAGAAAGCAGAATTAGAAAAATTAAGGGGCTATTTGGCAAGTCTTTTTTGAAATATCTTCTGGAAGCTTTGACAGTCAAAAGACAATGTGAGCTTTTGTATCAAGATCTCAGCAGCGTGAAGACCATTTGGTTAAGGCGCGTCTGTCCGCGCGAGAACAAGTTGAAAAAAGGCGAAAAGCTCCATTTGGAGCTTCCCGAAAATAGCTCGAAATGGGCTTCCTGCATCTTTTCGGGGCTGTGGCTTTTATCGGCTAGATCTTTTCCCAACCAAACGGGAAAAGACCAAAATGTGGGCTGCCGAGCTTCTAAAAAGCCGACAGCCCATGCGAAAAGATGCGCCAAACGGGGCCTTAATTCTTTATGAGGAAATTTCGTGGAAGTAGAAAGCAAGGGTTAAGTGGCTTAGAGAAGGGTATAGAGATAAAAATACTTCTTTTCCAAGCTATGGTGAAGGGGAGAAGAAAAAGGAATACAATTATGAAATTGGAAGGGGAAGATAGACTTGTTGATGATCAACAGGAGATTGCTGAAGAAATAAGGGGCTTCTATGAGAAGCTGTATAAAGCCTTGCCAAATAGAAAATGCCACTTAGGGGGCTTGGAGTTTGGGCAGTTGGAAGAGCGGGTTAGGGAGTGGTTGGAGAGAGAGTTTGAGGAGGGAGAGGTTTGGTATGCAATTAAGAAGATGAATGGAAATAAAGCTCTAGGGCCGGATGGTAGGGGCTTCTATGAGAAGCTGTTTAAAGCATTGCCAAATAGAAAATGTCACTTAGGGGGCTTGGAGTTTGGGCAGTTGGAAGAGGGGATTAGGGAGTGGTTGGAGAGAGAGTTTGAGGAGGGAGAGGTTTGGTATGCAATCAAGAAGATGAATGGAGGTAAAGCTCCGGGGCCGAATGGTTTCAACATTAGCTTCTACAAAATGTGTTGGGCCATCATTAAGAAAGACTTAATGTTAATGTTTAGGGAGTTTTTGGGGGAGAGAAAGCTAGAAAAATCAGCAAATGCAACATTTATCTCACTCACCAAAATTAGTTGGAGCTGTTCGAGTTAAAGATTTCAGACCTATCAGCCTGCTCTGTAGCCCATATAAAATTCTAGCAAAGGTGCTGGCTGGGAGGTTAAAGTTGGTGCTACATACTGTGGTGGGGCCCACCCAATTGGCGTTTGTGCAAGGAAGACAAATCTTGGATGGGGTTCTGATTGCTAGTGAGTGTGCTGATTCAGATTAGAAATGGGCATGTAGGGTAATTTGTAAGATTGACCTTGAGAAGGCTTGTGATCATGTGGAGTGGGGCTTCTTGGAAGAAGTGTTGAGGATGGGCTTCGAGGAAAGTTGGAGAAGCTGGATCTTTGCTTGCATTTTGTCAGTGTCCTTTTCTGCTATTGTAAATGGAGTGTCAACAGAATTTTTCAGCTCTTCAAGGGGATTAAGGCAAGGGGACCCTCTCTCACCGTTACTTTTTGTTTTTGTGGTGGAGGTGTTAAGTAAATTGATTATTAAAGGGTGTGAAGAAGGCTTAATTTGTGGGTTCAAGATTGGGAAGGAGGGTTAAACCATATCACATCTGTTTGTGATATGGTTTTGGGTGCGTCACTGGAGTAGGTTTAGTTTCTTAGGAGCATACTTAATTGTTTTAAAATGTTGCATGGCCTCAAGATTAACCTTGGTAAGAGTACTATGGTTGGAGTGGGAGACATCCAAAATTCTGTTCTTGAAGAGTGTGCAGGAGCCTTGGGCTGTCTGGTTGGTAACTTCCCTTTCTCTTATTTGGGGCTCCCAATTGGGGCTAGGGCTTCTGCTGCTTCTACCTGGCAACCTGTGCTAGACAGAATAGACCAAAGGTTGGCCGGTTGGAAAGGAAATTTTCTGTCTTTTGCTGGGAAACTTACATTGATAAAAAGTGTCCTTTCTAACCTGTCGATCTATTACCTATCTTTATTAGATTAGAGCTCCCAAGGCAGTGTTGGGGGAGATAGAATCCAAATGGAGTTTTTGTGGAGTGTGAGGGGTGAAAGAAAGAAAGTACATTTAGTTAAGTGGGAAGTGGTGTGCAAGCCTAAAAAAGAAGGGGGTCTTGGGGTGCGAAGGGTGGGGATCTTTAACAAAGCATTGTTGGGAAAGTGGGTGTGGAGATTCGGAAGAGAGAGGGAGGCTTTATGGAGGAGAGTAGTGGCTGGAAAATATGGGATGGTGAACTTTGGGTGTGATTCAAAGGAAGTAAAATACTGTTATGGGGTTTGTGTGTGGAAAGGGATAATGAGTTTCAATTCTTTGATGGTTTCTCACTATTCCTGGAGGGTGGGGAATGGATCCAGCATTAGATTCTGGGAGGATGATTGGTCTGGGTTAGGGAAGCTCTGTGAAATCTGTCCAAGGCTGTACAGATTAGGTCTGGAAAGGTGTATCTATTTCAAATTGTTATGAAGTCTCAAATGGTTTTGTGGTGTGGACACCAAATTTCAGAAGACCTTTACTCGACTGGGAGATGGAGGAATGTGTGGAGCTGCTGTCCAAATTGCAGGCTTTGGAAATCAATCCGTCAGGAGATGATATTAGGTGGTGGAAGGAATGCAAGGATGGAAAATTTACAATCAAGTCAATGTACTCAGTTCTGATCAGAAGCATGTTCCCCTAAGGGTGGAAGCCTTTGTATGGTTGTTAGCCAAGGGGTGTATTCTGACTCAGGACAACATAAAGGGTCAAGGATTTCAATTCCCAAGCAGATGTGCCCTATGCTTAGCTGGAGAAGAAAACATCATGCATTTGTTCTACAGGTGCAGCTTCATTTCCCCAATTTGGTTCTATTTTTTCAAGCTGTTTAAGGTGGACCGGTGGTCAATCTGAGATCAGGCTGAAACCTTTGGACTTTGGCCAAGAGTTCAGGGTGGCTCTAAGGTCAAGCTGGTGTGGAGCTGCATTCAATTCGTGGTGTGCTGGGAAGTTTGGAAGGAAAGAAATAGAAAAGTCTTTGAGAATAAGAAGAAAAGTTGGGAAGAGGTGGTGGCTCTGATCAGTTCATCAGTCATAGGTTGGGTGTTAATTCTGCCAGATTTTCAGGGATTAAAGAAAGATTTTGGGGCAGACTTCTGGAGCTCTTTGTATGCTTAATTTTCTGTTTTGCTTTTAAGCCTGTTTGTTTTTGTTTCTTCTGGTTGTTTCTGGGGGTGACCTCTTGTCACCCTACGAGCTGTAAAACTCTTTTTAGTAATAATTTTTTTTCTTTATTTATATTAAAAAAAAACTAATGAGGCCTTATTTTTTGCATGAGGCCATCATATGGAGACTAGTTTTCTTTGTAAAATAGAGTTATGATATGATCATACAGTTGGTACCTTTTTATTTCACATCCTTGTTCATTGAATAGCTTCTATGGCACCTCATATATTGAAATTGTTTTTGTATCAGAGATTATTTTCATCTTTTGTATTAGAGATAGTTTGGTCAATCTAATGATTTTATACTTTTTTATCTCATTGCATCAAGAAGGTAGCATTCAGTGGTTTCCTTAGTGGAGGATCAAGTATTTCTGAAATTACACCCAAGTGGCCCCCCATTGCCCTTGAATGCCATAATGTGCAGTGCTATTGCCACCGTAGTTTTGGGATCACAGCTGACA
Organism: Nelumbo nucifera; assembly: GCF_055504915.1. Lineage (NCBI taxonomy): Eukaryota > Viridiplantae > Streptophyta > Magnoliopsida > Proteales > Nelumbonaceae > Nelumbo > Nelumbo nucifera. The sequence goes on along the minus strand of NC_142652.1, from coordinate 18,997,375 downwards.
ATAATCTCTCTTCAAAAACCTTGAACCAAGAAGTAGAGGGCTTCCTCCTAAATGCAATAAACATGAGCTTCTTTGAACGGTTAAACTTGGCTTGGAAGATACTCTTCCCCCCACTAATTACGAGGAGGAGATCTAATGCGAAGATTGCCAAGCAACGCCTGAAGATGATCCTCTTCTCTGATAGATGTGCTGTTAGTGATGAGGCAAAGCAGAAGATTGTGAAGAACATTGTGAGCGTTTTGTCTGATTTTGTGGAGATAGATTCACAGGATAAAGTCCAGCTTAGTGTCTCAACAGATCCAGATCTTGGGACTGTGTACTCTGTCACGGTGCCAGTCCGACGGGTGAAATCTCAATATCAGGATGTAGATGAGTTTGGAACAATAACAGGCGTTGAGTACAAAGATACTGGTGAAAGGTCTGGTTCTGTTGATGTCACATTCGATTTCTTTATTCCAAGTGACATAACTCAGTAACTTCGGGTGTTTTAAATTATTCCTGCTCAGTATTCCTTTTATTTATTTATTCCTTCCTTGGAGTGAGGGGAATGAGAGAGAGAGAGAGAGAGAGAAGTGGGGATGTTGGATCATATCTAGGCTAAGATTGCAAGATGTTCTTTGTAGCAAAAGTCCACTTTAGATTCTTGGATCTTAGAACCTTAAGAAGCCCCTAAAGTCTTGTATATATTGGAAATTTTCCTTAATTAACAGTGCTTCCTTTGAACTCCAAACTTAATTGAACAATATAGCAGCATACTAGCATCATGACTTTAATGGTACCAATTGCCATCTAAATTGACATGGCATAAGCATTGAAAGTGTTTAATCAAGTCTTTTGTTTAGATAAAGATGTGATTTTTTTTTTCGGCTTTACCCAATTTCCCTCGGTATTTGTAAACAGTTGACTGGCCTACCTTGTCACACTCTCTACCTAGATGCATCATTTTCTCGAGTTCTCGACTCATCTATCGTTCTGTTAATAACGTTATATTTGGTTAAAATTCTACACTATTTCAAGGATGAGCTTCGAGATGGCGCACACACACAAAGACCTCCACACGAGAGAGAGAGAGAGAGTAAAGAGTAAATAATGGTAAAAGCTGCATTTTATGAAAATTGCTGTAAGATAACAGGAACAAAACCCATGGTGCATTTTATGGAAATTGCTGGAGCATAACTCAAACATGAACATAGTGAGAGCGGCATGTTGACATCTTTAATGTAACGTGAGGTATAACTGTTATTGATTATCGAGTCTTGAAGATTCGGGAAAAAAAAAAAAACTTGAAATGAAATTACTTCTTGAGCTTTTCCTCTTGTTCTTTTCCACCAGTGGGAGACACCGGGAGATTTTTTTTGTTAAGCTATTCTGCAACCTCTAGAGTATAGTACATCAACAAGAAAACTGTACCTTTTGGATATAACTTATTTTAAGGGCTCATCTCCTTTTTGCAATTAAAAACTTAGTGTTCATAAGGTATTTTAATCACAACAAAAAAAAGAGATAAGTCCTTAAAATAAGGAATGTCAAATGCAGCCTTAGTTTGGTGGCTTCTTTAGATTGGCTTTAGTCAATCTATCTCAATCAACGTTGATGCCCTTTCAAACAAACCCTAAAAGTGGGTGAAGCAGATTTTCAAACTTCAAGGTAATTGATGAAGGGTGATTTGGCACGACCTATTAAGAAGGGGACATGTAGATGCGATCTGCTCGAGGGGTGACAATTCAGCCAAACGAACCTAGTTCGCAACATTCGAAGCTCGGGTATTCAGCCACCTCAACCCAAAAACCACCTCGGCGTAGAGACACTTCGACACCCAATCCAATTCAAGACTAAAGAACCAAAGTGCCAATTCGGAGATAAAGAGCCGAAACACCATGTAATCGACTCCAAAGGCCTCCCCAACAGACCCCGAATTTTTCAGGATCACGACGGAACTCATCCTAGCTCCGCTTGAATCAGAGTTAGACGATAAACCTTATCAACACATTGCTCTCCTTCAAAAACGGAACAAATCTTACCCGCACAGCCCGAAGATCCCAGAGCTCTTTCATAAGGCCTACAACTATTCCATTATATAAGGACATGAAACCCCAAGGCAAAGGTACGCGTGATTATTTACTCACTAGCATTCAAGCATTCAAGTATTCAGCTCGCATCCACAGTATAGTACTGACTTAAGCATCGGAGCGACATCGCCAGGTTAGCCACCCCGGGTTCTCTGATCTACTATTTTGCAGCTAGGTCCAACTCGCCGCGCAACTAGAGCTCGAATCATCTTCCAGCTAGGAGTATCTAGATCACACACCATCAATTGGCTCCGTCTGTGGGAATTTCGATCAAAAGGTCGTCCCAATCTTAGTTGCAGTTTTATTTTTCGATTTATCCCAATGGATTCTTCCAACAACACTGAAAAAAGCATCGAGATGAACGTCGTCGGGGGGCAAGATCAGCAATTAACCTTCCCCCAAGGTCCTACAGTATGCATTGGTCAGTTTACTATTCCTCTTACAGCTTCAGGAGCCCCATCACTGTCCGTACCGCAGGGCACTTCCCAAGTGAACATCCTACTTCCCCTAGTGGGTGCAACTTTCTTCGAGCCATCTGTGGTCCCTCCTAGAATCGGGCACTCCCAATTCCATGACCTCGTTCAGTGCGTCCAGACAATACAAATCCAAATGCAGCAGGTCCAACAGTTCCAACAATATCAGCAGTACTATCTGTATCAGCAGTATCAGCAGCAGTTTCCACCACTACAGTCGAACCAGCAGCCAATTCCACCCCGGCACCCAATGTTGTGTTAGGACCAGAACCCGAATCGGCCTGGAACTAGCCAGAACGTCAATCGATCCCCCCATCGGGGTAAGGGGACCTCGTAGGTGTCGATTCCTCCCAGGGATCAGGTTTCACCCCGTGGGAGGAGAGACGATCAACACACTCCTCCAGTCTCGCAAGCAAATTTTAGAAACAGGCCCGGGGATAGTCAGCTCAATAGGGCCAATCTGGCTCGACACTCCCAGCAGGAAAATAACGGCTTGCGAGGAGATAACAACCAGCCCGAAGTTTGAGGTGTGAACTCGAGGCAGGACCCCTCAGTCCTTCGTGATAGCCGATGCGAACCCCACAACCAAGAAACCTTGACAAGAAGGAACTAGGATCCACTTCGCGATAATGTCCGTAGTGATGCTAAAATACCAAATCAGATTGAAATTAGTAGTACCAACGTAGAGCCGGTAAAGAAGCAGCAGCGGCGACATCACAAAACACGCCGCTCCTCGGCCAGAAACAGTCTGCCAGCGAAGCCAAACTAGCAAGCAGAGCAAGCTAAAGAAAATGAAGAAGTGAGCTCAGTGGCAACAAAGGTTGCGCCTCCATTGCTTTGCCCATCATCTCCTCTATCTCCCGAGCTCCTAGCAACTCCGATGCCGAAAGACTTCAAGGTGCCCCCATTAGATAAGTATGACGGGTCGTTTGACCCCAACGATCATGTGGATTCCTTCTAGTCTCAGATGCACCTATCTAGGGTTGACGAGTCCTGCATGTGTATGGCCTTCTCCACTACGTTTAGGGGGGTGGTCCGAACTTGGTATCGAAACCTCGCACCGGGCTCCATCAAAAACTGGCCCCAATTTGCCGACCTGTTTGTTGCACACTTCATTACCAGCAAGAAGTGCCCGAAATCGCAAGAAAACCTTCTGAACGTGGTTTAGAGGGAAGGAGAATCAATCAGAAGCCATATAAAGTGCTTCCTCGCACACCCACAAGCCAGGTCGGCGCTCCAGGATGCCGCCCATGGAGAGAATGAGCTATACCCCTTTGAATGCTAAGCGATGAGAGATCTTAATGGCTATTAAGGATTCCTCCTTTCTCAAATGGCCTCATAGGTTAAGGGAAGACCCGGCAACAAGAAACCCGAATGTCTATTGCCATTTCCACCGAGATCATGGACACAGCACGGAGAATTGCAGGAATCTCCGCAACGAGATCGATGAACTTATCCGCCGCGGGTATCTAGAGAATTACATATTGCAAGGAGAGGGTGCAAGCAGACCAACTGGCAGATTGACAGGGGAATCAGAGGAGGAATGGCCCCGAGGTCAGCAGGCAGAATGTGCAACCACCGTGATAGTTGCCAAAGGAAAGACCAGTCTGCGGGGTGATCAACATGATCACCGACGGGTCCATCATTGCCGGATGTACATCGGCAGCTGGGAGGACCTCAATCCGCGAATTGGAGAACGAAGGTGAAAACTCGCCAAAGTGACCTCGCCTCGAAGAACCGATCTACTTCACTGAGGACGATGCGCGTGAGATCCAGTACCCGCACGATGATGCTTTAGTAGTAAAGCTAAGGATTAATGACTTCGAGGTGAAACACATCTTGATGGACTCAGGCAACTTAGTAGACATACTCTTCAAGGAGACCTTTGATAAATTACAGTTATAGCAGAGCGACCTGAAACCGGTAGATACGCCTTTGATAGGGTTTAGCGGCGAGGAGGTCATACCTCTTGGTCGAATCACAGTACCCGTGGAAGCCGGCACGTAGCCAAACATTGTGCGATTTGAGCATACATTCTTGGTAGTCACGACTCCCTCCCCCTACAACGCAATAGTAGGTCGGCCTATCACGCATGTTTTATGTGCGATAGTGTTCACTTACTACTTAGCAATGAAATTCCCAACTAATTATGGAGTGGGAGTCGTGCGAGGTGACCAGCTCGAATCTCGCAAGTGCTACGTGGCCTTAAAAGGAAAAACAAAACAAGCAGAGGACGTCGAGCTCGAGCAACCGGTGGAGTATACCGACAAGTGAGCTGCCCCGAAAGAAGAAACAGTCCACATACCAGTCTCTGCCGTCAAACCAGCCAAAACTCTTTAGATCAGTGCCTCGATCAGCGAACTGCTTCGAACCCAGCTAGTAAGTTTCTTACTTGAAAATTTAGATATTTTTGCTTGGTCTGCGGCAGAGATGCCCGGGATTGATCCAAAAATTATAACTCAGAAACTTAATACCGACCCTTTAGTTAGGCCAATAAGACAAAAGAAACACAACCTCGCCCCGGAATGTTGGAGGGTAGTCGATGAAGAGGTCGGGAAGCTCCTCACAACATATTTCATCAGGGAAGTCCATTACCCAAGCTAGGTGGCCAACCCGGTTCTAGTGAAAAATGCCAATGGCAAATGGCACATGTGTGTCGACTACACCGACCTAAACAACGCCTGCCCGAAAGACTGCTTCCCGTTACCCAAGATCGACCGGCTAGTGGACGCGACCTCAGGGCATGAGTTACTGAGCTTCCTGGACACCTATTCCGGTTACAACTAGATTAGGATGGATCCCGCTAACGAAGACAATACCGCTTTCATAACTGAGCTCGGGTTATATTATTACAAGGTCATGCCCTTCAAATTGAAAAATGTTGGGGCAACATTCTAACGCCTTGTAAATAAAATTTTTGAGTCATTGATCAACAATAAAGTAGAATGTTATGTTGATGACATGGTCATGAAGACCCAGTTTTCAAATTCTTTGTTGAATGATTTAAAAGGAGTTTTTCAAATTTTACGAAGGTATAACATGAAATTAAATCTGAATAAATGCATCTTTGGAGTCACTTTGGGTAAATTCCTAGGCTATATAGTCAACCGATGTGGCATCGATGCCAACCCAGACAAAATAAAAGTGATCCTAAATATGAGACCACCCCGGAAAATAAAAGAGGTCTAGAGGCTGACTGGCCGGATAGCCGCCCCGAGCCGCTTCATGTTTAAATCGGCAAACCGGTGCCTACCATTTTTTAAAGCTATAAAAAAGAGCAAGAACTTCGAATGGATTGAAGAGTGTCAGCATGATTTTGATGAGCTGAAAAGGTACTTAAGTACTGCCCCAGTTTTAACTCAACCCGAAGAAGGGGACATGTTAAAACTATACCTCTTTGCGAGCGATGAAGTGGTTAGTTTGGTACTAATCAAAAAAGTAGATCGGGTTCAACGACCCATCTACTAAGTAAAATTTTGCAGGATGCAGAAAGTAGATATCTGGAGATTGAGAAACTAGCATACGCACTGATCATAGCAGCCTGGAAACTTCGTCCGTGCTTCCAGGCCCATACTATCGTTTATCACCAACAAACCCCTAAGGCAAATTCTGCTTAAGCTCGAAGTGTCTGGAAAATTAACGAAGTGGTCCATCAAGCTGAGCGAATACGATATCCGGTATGAGCCTCGACCAGTAGTCAAAGCCCAGGTCTTGGCAAACTTTGTAGCAGAGTGCATGTTCGGCCTAGTGACCTCCGAGTTGACCGAGCTCGCTCACACGATAGGAGTATCAACTAGTACGGCGCCAACCCCAGTCAGAGTGGAACCGACCTGGGACGAGGAGCCATGGATCCTCTACGTAGACGGCTCGTCCAACCAGCAGGGAAGCGGTGCAGGACTGATACTGTACAGCCCAAACGAGGTGAATCTGGAGTATGCTCTCTGGTTCGGATTCGAGGCATCGAACGAGGCAGAATATGAAGCATTGATCTCCAGGCTAACCTTAGCAAGGAAAATGAAAGCAAAGCACCTCATCGTATGCAGCGACTCACAACTAGTGGTCAACCAAGTCACTGGTGAGCACGAAGCCCGTGACCCAACTATGGCAGCTTATTTGGCCAAAGTCAGAGAGATCCTACACAACTTCATTTCTTGCTTTATCAGGAAAATTCCGAGGTCTGAGAACGCTGAGGCCGATGCCTTGTCACGTCTAGCGAGCACGAGCAGCAACACTATGCGAACTGTGTACATAGAGGACTTACCTCGGCCCAACATTCTCGAGGGGGCAGAAGAGGTTGCTCCCATGTCACAAGCGGACTGAGCTATATCGACCCACTTGCTGGTTATCTGCTCCATGGGACTCTACCTGCATAACGCAATGCGGTTTGAAGGGTAAGCGCCAGTCAGCCAAATACGTCCTCATAGACGTACAACTGTACAGAAAATCCTTCACGCTCCCTTATCTGTGCTGTCTGCGACCCTCAGAAACTGAGCACATACTTTGCGACACCTATGACGGCTTGTGCAGTGGACACTTGGGGGCAGAGCCCTCGCACAGAAAGTGTTAAGGCAAAGCTATTATTGGCTCACAATGAAGGTAGATGCACTCGAGCTCGTCAAAAAGTGTGACAAGTGTTAGAGGCATGCCAACATCCACCACCAACCTACTGCTGATTTGAAATACCTCACCAGCCCGTGGCCCTTTACGTAGTGGGGAATCAACATCCTTGGTCCTTTCCCGCCAGCAACAGGGCAAAGGAGGTTCTTGGTTGTAGTAGTCGATTATTTTACGAAGTGGATGGAAGTCGAACCCCTGGTAACGATCACAGCCCGTAACATACAAAATTTCTTCTGGAAAAGCATAGTATGCCGCTTCGGACTACCCCAGGTGCCGATATCCGACAATGGGAAGTAGTTCGAAGATGTTAAGTTTCAAAACTGGTGTGTCGAGATGAGGATTCAGCAAAACTTTACCTCGGTGGCACACCCCCAAGCGAACGAACAAGCATAAGTAATTAACAAGGTGATACTTCGCAAAATGAAAGCTCGCTTAACTCAAGGCAAGGGATTGTAGGTGGACAAAATGCCTAGTGCCCTTTGGGCCTACCGAACTACTATCAAGACTACGACGGGTGAAACCCCCTTCAACCTCACGTATGGCACAGAGGCGGCGATCCCTGCAGAGATCGAGGTACCCACATTACGATTGGAGGCTTATGATGAGGAAACAAACAATGATGAGCTCCGTACCAACCTAGACTTGTCAAAGCAGGTGCGAGACCTGGCCTACATTCGGACCGCAGCCTACCAATAGAGAGTAGCTCGGTACTATAACGCCTGGGTCAGAAAATGACAGTTTCGTGTTGGCGATCTGGTTCTTCGAAAAGTTATGGTACCTAAGCCCGGCGTAGGTAAGCTTGGACTAAATTGGGAAGGTCAGTACTGTGTAAAGTGGGTATTCGGGGAAGGCACATATGAGCTCGAGACTTTGGAAGGGAAGCAGGTACCTTAAGCATGGAATATCGATAACCTAATAAGGTACTACTTATGAGCCCATGACTCAAAGGCAAAAATTCTTTAAGTCTATGTGACCACCGAACTGGTCAAAAAAGACGACCGACTAGAGAGAGGACTATGAGTCACTCCCATAAGCCTAAGGGCTATGGTGTCGGGCTGACAAAACAACCTCGGCACTACAATAAGTCCTAGTCACCTATTCAGCATAGGTAGACAAGTCCTAGTCGCCTCTTCGGCATAGGCAGACAAGTCCTAGTCGCCTCTTCGGCATAGGGAGATAAGTCCTAGTCGCCTCCTCAGCATAGGGAGATAAGTCCTAGTTGCCTCCTCGGCGTAGGCGCAACGATCCCCAATCGCCTCCTCGGCTTAGGTAAGTATGTAGCCCGTGCATAGACAAGTCGAGTATATACCCTACAGTGTCTAGCTACCTCGACGTACAACAAACATAAAGTTAATCCCACCTAGAGTCCAGCTCGCTAGTCTGGCATTTCGGAATAACCAATCGCCTCTAAGTAACCCGTGCATAGACAGGTCGGGTATATACCCTATAGTGTCTATCGACTTCGGCGTACAACAACACAAGGTTAATCCCACCTGGAGTCCAACTCGCTAGTCTGGCACTTCGGGATAACCAACACTTAGGAAAATTTTTTACTTAGAAAGATTTTTGCACAAGATTTTTTGAATCATTATATTTCATTAACAAAAATGTTCCGAATACATGGTTACTATAACCGGGCTCGGAGGCCTGGGACATACACTATATGGGGGGTTCCAAGAAAAGAGACATGTTTAAACATCAAATCTACCAGAATCCCCTCCAGCAGGTAGGTCGGTCTCCAATCTCCATGTGGTCCTCCTTCGCGTCATCTCGACCTACCTCCCCTAACGGTCTCGCCTCGAGAAGTTCGTCATCGCTCTCTCACTCGGAGGAGTCAAGTTCCTCGTCAGCCTCCTTCGCCATCTCTAGAGTAATGGTAGACATGGAGATGGATCAGAAATTGAGCTCGGGGAACTTCTGCCGCATTAACCACTTACAGAGCTTGAAGCCCAATCGGTACGAGCCAGAGCCATACTCAACCTGGAGGTCGTGAAACTCAGGGGACTCCTTGAACTCCTTGATGACGCGATCTCTTTCCTGAATCCTCGCCTCTTGAATGGCAGTGTCAAGGTTTTCATTCTCCCGGAGGAGAACTTCCTTCTCCCCCTTGAGCTTCTTCTTCTCCTCCGTCAACACTAGGATCAACTCCTCCTAGCTCCGAGCTCCCTTCTTGGCTCTAAGAACTTCCCCCCGAGCTAAGTCCAGCTCGCGGTAAAACTTCCAAGCATTCTCTTCAGCCTCCCGAGCTCGCTTCAAGTGGATCTCAAATTGGTAGACGAGCGAGTGGATAGCAGAGTTCACCTAAAGAATAGAAAGCAAGTGTAAGTGTCATTGACAGAAGAATAAGAAAGAAAACGAAGGGGCAAGTTACTTACCACCATACAGTAGCTAGTTGTCCTCCCTTCGAGCTGACTTGTTGGCATGTCAGCCCACTCCGTGACCTCCACAAGAAACACGACATCTTTGCTCTTAAGGAGCCCGAGCCTCGGAGTCATTATGATCTCCTTTGCTGAGGGGTGCTGAGGCTCAGGCACCAAAGTACCTTCGGGTTCGCGAGGTGGGTCCCCTCATCCTGATCCTCATCCAAGTCAACAATCGGAGGTTGGGGGCGAACCTCCTCCCCTGGGAGCTCGGTAGAGGGTGGCTCTGGCGTTGTGACCTCGAGTTCGGAAGGAATCGAAGAGGTGACCTCCTCTCAACGGGACCTCTTTGAGGCCTTTATCTTCTTCCCCTTCTGAACACTCCTTAAAAGGTTAGCGGCGTCAACACCCGTCATAGCTTCTGCAAGAGAGAGGAAAAAGAGTTAGTTGCGAACTAAAGTACGCGGGTCAGGACCCCTAGCACGAGGAGTGGGGGGCAATTAATGAAGGGGGATTTGGCACGACCTAGTAAGAAGGGGACACATAGACGCGATCTGATCGAGGGGTGACAACTCAGCCAAATGAACCCAGTTCGCAACATTTGAAGCTCGGGTATTTAGCCACCTCGGCCAAAAAACCACCTCACCGTAGAGACACCTCGACACCCAATCCAGTTTGGGACTAAAGAACTGAAGTGCCAATTCGGAGCTAAAGAGTCGAAACGCCACGTAATCGACTCCAAAGGCCTCCCCAACAGACCCCAAATTTCTCGGGATCACGACGAGACTCATCCTAGCTCCGCCTGAATCGGAGTTAGACGATAAATCTTATCAACACTTTGCTCTCCTTAAAAAATGGAACAGATCTTATTCGCACAACCCGAAGATCCTGAAGCTATTTCGTAAGGCCCACGACTATTCCATTATATAAGGACATGAAACCCCAAGGCAAAGGTACGCGTGATTATTTACTCACTAGCATTTGAGCATTCAAGTATTCAGCTCGCATCCACAGTATAGTATTGACTTAAGCTTCGAAAGGACCTCGTTGGGTTAGCCACCATGGGTTCTCTGATCTACTATTTTGCAGCTAGGTCCAACTCGCCGCGCAACTGAAGTTTGGATCATCTTCCAGTTAGGAGTATCTAGATCGCGCACCATCAATAATGTTTGGTACCACTACTATTTATTAGGAAAAATGATGCCAACATAAGTCAAGGTTCAAAGTAATAGACAGATTTAAGAAATGCATCGGGATACGTTTTAGATATACATGGATACAGATGAAAAATCAAGATATGCATAAATATGATAGGAAATTCAAATAAATCAAAAAATATATATTAGTAACAATACTTACAAGTTTAATATGATTGTAAATAAGTCATTTAAATATAAAAAAATATAATTTAATGTTTATATAAAATGTTATCAAGATATAATTAATAACCATTGAAAAATGATGGAAAAACTAAAATATGAAAAAACAAGAAAAAACTAAAATAAATTATTAATGTATATACATTAGTATATAAATTTTAATAATTAATTTCAGCATTTATTAATAAGCACCGTGACTAAGGTACTAAGGTTCGAGCCTTGCTATTGTTAACATTTGTAGTTTTTAATTGAGAGAGAGAGGATCATTAATTAATCGAATTAATGAGAGAATTGGAATAAGGCGCAATACATATCTGTATCGACTGATACATATCCGGAACAACCCGATACGGGCCCAAATGATTTATACATGTTTCGTGTATCAGGTTCTTATCGGAACGGTACGAATCAGCCGATACAGCCCAATACGTTACGATATTTTAAACCTTACATCAAGTAGGTATTTTTTGTGATGCGTTTCATTTTTTGTTTGGTTTATCCATTTACCAGGAAAACAATTGTATGGTGTAACAAGGTTTATGGACTAGGGGCACTCAGAACTTTGGTGGGAGCTTGATGACTTGGGATCTAAGTGGAGAAACTCATGGGTTATTGTTGGAGATTTCAACACTGTCATACTCTCCCTAAAAGGACAAAAAATGAGATTACAACAAAGCGGATATAAGAAGTTTCTCAGATTTTCCAAGAGCATTGAGATCTTATGAATTTGCATTAGATAGAAACCTAGAGAAGTGGAGTTTAAGCAGATAGAAACCTAGAGAAAATCTCAAAAAGTTGAGGCGAAATCACTACTTTTTGAGAAGCTAGCTTAAAGTGAAAGGGAAGACGTATTGTTAGTAGGTTTTGATGTGATCAAATGGTTCAGAATGTTTGTAGAAGATGCACTTCAAGCAAATATAGAAACAGCTTGGAAGAGCTCCAAAGAAGGAAACAATCGAAGATATTTTGCTAAAAGAATATGGAACAAGAAAGGTAGATTCCTGGCACTAATCGAATTCTTTGGAAAATGCAAGAAACAACTAGTATGCATACCCGAATGAAAGAATGGGTCAAGTCGGAGAGAAACCAAAAATGTGTTACTATGTTTCTTGGAGGTAACAAAGGAAAATTCTGAGATGAAACAAGTTTCTAGAGAAACAAGTAGTATCTGCCCTCTGAAGGAAAAACCTTGGTTGTCACTTCTTGGTAAATGGTCTGGGTGCTGATAAGTTGGCTTATAATATAGAAAAGGTAGAATGGGAAAAGAAGCTAATGGTTGAAGTTGAAAGCAAACCATAAAACTTAAGGCTTGTAGCATAGGACATAGCTAAGAATCTAAAGGACAAAGGTCCAATCCTGTTTACCCCCTTTGAAGATTGTAAAGCTCTGTTAGACTTGATGGGAAAGGAGCTAGATATCAGTGTTTTGAATTTGGTCCTAAGACTAGGGCAGTGACAGTGATGAGATGGTCCCCTACCTCCAACTCCAAAGATTTTTTAGTGGAGGATGGTGTAATCATTTGGATTGTTGGGCTTCTATTCCACTTGTGGAAGCTAGAAATCTTTCAGTCGATTGCATTCTTATGTAAGGAAAAACTAGCAAGTGTCTTTGCTTTAGATCTTCATTCGGTGGCTTTGAGAGTGAACGATGTGAAGCCTGAAGAAATTCCAAGAATATTCAAGTGCTTGCCGATAATGTCTTCTATTCAATCTAGATCTTGACCTCCATTGAAGCAAGCCTCTAGAGAGGTTCCAAGAGAATGGAAGACGAAGTGCTAGAAGATGAATACCTACATGGATCAAGAGATTGGCTAAATTCAAATTAGCTAAGTTTACTCAAAAATGGAAAACTTGGGGTTGAAGAATACAAAAGGCTTTTCTGCAAAGCCAATATTGAGGCATGCAAGCAAAGGCAACAACAACACTTATGCAAAAGTTTTGACAAATGTAATGTACCCACACTAATTATCGAACAAGAAACGTGTATTCTCAGGCCTAGGACAATCGCAGTTAGTTTAGAAAGTGGTCATTCGAAGAAAACAAGTTTATTTAAAATTGGGCCTAAATAGAAGCAAATTGTTTTAGTAAGTGGGCTTATAAATAGGCTAGGGCCTATGTTAGAGAAACAATCACATGACTACTTAAGTAACCACGTGACAAGAGGGGTAAAAAAGATAGGGGACGCTAATCCTGACCTATCATCATTCCATTTTCAACCCTACTCGAGAACTGGTTTTTCGAATAGAAGTGTCACGGAGAAACTCTTATGGAGACCAAGGCTTGTCTCTTACTTGACTACTCCTTAACAGCCAAATCCAATATATGGCAGAAACAAAGAAAAAGAAGATGAGTTTGATTCAGACTGGGTAAGCTATGGAGGGGAAAGAACTGATGAGGAAAATATTGGGGAATCCAGTATTGGCAGTATCAAGATTAGACATGATAATAGTTTAATGGAGGAAATGGATGTGGGAACAAGATTGTTATTTGAACCAACTTCACCAGCCCCAACCAAATTTACTTTGGATCCTCAGAAGAGTGTTGGGTCAGAAAGTCCTCATCTTGGGGGTGATAACTTCTTGAGTCAAGGTGGAGCATTTTCTCTCCCCTTTAAGAGACAAGGTCAGGGTGATTGTAGAATGGTTACCTCTCCTCCAACTTTAGCAAGCAAAAGTGTAGCCCCCCCCTCTCCCGCTGAGCACTTCAAAGGCCGATTTGGAGGAGAACCCCCCGTCTAAAATCCCTTTCCACCAAACTTCTACAAGACCCTCTACCACCCCCTTGGAGCCTAGTGTGTTGTGTCATTCCACATATGTTCCTTTATGTGATTTGGCTAATCCCCCCTCTCTCCTGTTGTTTTGTCTATTCAACTTGTAGGTGTTGGAGATAAAAAGGCAAAAAGAAAAACTAGAAAAAATAACAAGTAGTTCTGATAAAAAATCCAAACAAGGTGGAGGGATAGGCATCTACAAGAAGATAAAAGAAACTGAGCGAAGTGGAGAGATTAAGATCTGAAGTGGATTATGAAATAGGAGGTATAGGGAGGAAGGAAAGAAAATTGGGTTAAAATAAGGTGATTCTTTGGGTTCTTACTAGTTCTTTTAGTCCACGAAGATACTTAGCTGGAATGTAAGGGGTCTAGGGAGCTCAATAAAAAGGAGTATGATTAGAAAAGTCCTTAGGAAAGAGAAACCAACCATTGTGTTAATCTAATAATCAAAATTGCAAGAGGTGGACAGTAGATGCGTAAGGAGTGTATGGTCAACTAGAGGATTAAGTTTGGCATTTGCACAATCTTGGGGAGCTTCAAGATGCATCACTACAATTTGAAAGAATGAGGATATGGGGTGTATTGAACAACTTATTGGCAACTTTACAATTACAATAAAGTTAAGAATGAAAGATGATGGCTTGGAGTGGGTTTTAACCAATGTTTATGGACCTAACTCATATAGGGAAATGGGTGAGTTTTGGGAGGAATTAGCAGCGATTAGGGGTCTTTGGGATGGCCTGTGGTGTTTGGGGGGTGATTTTGATGTCATTAGATTCATGAATGAAACCACCAATCCAAACCATAGGGTTACCTCTAGTATGAGAAGTTTCAACATTTTGTGGACTATTTGAGTTGAGAAATCTACCCACATTGCAGGAAAACTACACGTGGTCCAATTTTCAAGAACCTTTGTGTTGTAAGCTCAATAGATTCTTATTCTATTCAGATTGGGAATTGGCTTGGAGAGGATTGGTAGTAAGGGCTCTCCCTAGACCTACATCAGACCATTGTCTAGTTAGGCTATCCCAAGAAAACTTAGGAGGGGGACCTTGTCCTTTATGCTTTGAATACATGTGGTTGTTTCATCTTGGTTTTATAAAAAAGGTACACCGGTAGTAGGAAGAAGACCAAGTGGAAAGGATATAGGTTTTATAAAAAAGCTACAGGCTCTAAAATTCATAATCAAAGCTTGGAATAAGGAGGAATTTGGGGGAGTGGAAAAAATAAAGGATTCGATCTCCAGGGGGAGCTACAGGCTCTAAAATTCATAATCAAAGCTTGGAATAAGGAGGAATTTGGGGGAGTGGAAAAAATAAAGGATTCGATCTCCATAGGGGGATCCAAGAAATTGATGTAGGTGAGGCAAAGAGAAGGATGACAGTACGAGAACGGAAAGAACGATAGAAGTTGAAATAAGAATTTGAGAAATTCATTAGGAAATATGAGGTAAGTTGGAGGCAAATAGCTAGGTGTAAATGGCTAAATGAGATGGGGATACCAAATACTTTCATACCCTACCTAAAGGAAGTGAGAGAAAAATACTGTGGATATACTGAATTGGAATGGAGAAATGATTACAGGAGAGGAGATCTAACTTTGATTGGAAACTGGGTAACAGAGATATGATGGTTGAACTAAAAAAAATTTGAAATCTAATAAATAAAAAATGTTGTGTTCTCAATGGAAATATCTAAAGCCCCAGCCCCATATGGTTTCACGATGGCCTTCTATCAAGATTGTTGGGACATTACAGGTGGTGACTTATTGGAAGTTTTCTCTGAGTTCTTTGAGAGAGGTAAGATCAATTCAGGTGCCAATGCCAATTTTATAGCTTTGATTCCTAAAAAGGCAAACACAAGTCATTCAAAGGATTTAGCAGAGAGAATAAAAGATGTTCTACCTTCCCTGAATTTGTACATGATATGTATCTTAGAAGTTTTAACAAACTTGATATATTTTAAATTAAATATAGTATTTTTATAAATTATTAATTGATGTTTTAATTTGCACTTGAAAAATTAATATTTAGTTGATTTTTGTTAATGTTAAAAAATTGAAATAGTAAAATAAAAAATAATTAATATAATAAGTGCATATGTTTAGTGTCTTGGAACTTGATTGACGTATTATAAATAAAATTATATGATATCATTAAATTTTATGTATTTGTATACTATTTGTAATTGTTTTGATCTTAAACAGTGTTATTAATGTATTTATGGGATTTGTATGTATTTCCCTAGTGCATCCATGTGTTTCAATGTTTTTTCATTTGTTGTATTCATGCATTTTCCAAATCATATCCGTATCTAAGTTGTCCAATACGATACCTGATATTGATGCTTTAATCCTTGGTTACGGATTTTACTATCATATTAAATGGGTTTACAATCTTCCATGGGGTGTTATTGGATGTGACCATTTGGAGAGACATAGTCCAATGTGCCATGTTGCCCACCATCCACATTAACTTGAAAAATTCAAGTTATAATTTGGAAAATTGAAAGAAATTAGAGGATAAAAGAGTCACAAAGTATAATTAAGTCTTAAAAAAAACTAAAGGTATGCTTAAATTCATTTAGGAAAATATAAGGTATGTTTAAATCTTTTACCCAATATATCATTAAAATATTGAATATTTATTAAACATAATAAATTGTTAAATTAATTTAAACGAATTAATTATTTACATTTGTCCATATTAGATTTTCATTTACATTTCATAATTTTCTTACTTAATTATATGCATTTGATAAAGTTCTGAATTTTACACTTAGGCAAAGATCATTTTATGACCATTAAAGAAAAGAAAAAATATGCAATTACAGAAAAAAGAAAAGAAAATACAAGCCATATATTGGTTCAAACAATTAAAATAAAATCCAAAAAGTTCTCAAATGAATCATATTCATCACGGGATTCTTTCTACTTCAATATTTGGCTTAGTTCATTTATACGAGGGGGAAAATCTTTTTCCCATTGACCAGTTTTATATTGTTTTTTTTTGCATTAAGTAATGGGTCCCATGATAAAGAGAATTTCATTTATGCTTTATTTGAATAAAACTTAACCATATCCCAAGAGATTGGTAAGTGCAAGGCCCGTTCGAATAGCTTGTGCTTTATTTCACGGGGAGATGTTTCCAATGCAAGGCTATAATGTGTATTCAAACATTGTTTGAATAAGTGGGAAATTTGTAAGCAAAAAGTATTTCTTGTAAAACGGCATGGTAATAAATACAACCCACATGACTACAACCAATCTTGGCTAGCAAGGTTCTTATAGCTTATAGCCTGTCCTTGTGGGGCCAACATTGGGAAGCCAGTAGCCGCTGCACCTAAAGCCCTCCCAAACAGGTTTAGTGAATACCATTATTCTAGTGTGCAACATGACCGTACATGTGTTTTGGCTTGAGGTGTAAATTGGGCTGTGCCGCTTGCGGCCTGACCTAACACGATGGTCTATGGACTGTGTCGAGCTTAGGGCGAAATGGCCCGGTATGACTCATATATATAGTATTTATATATTTTATATAATATATTATATATTATATATAATATTTATATATTTTATAATATATATATATATATAGAATTTATATATTTTATATAATATATAATATACTATATAAATTATAATCATATAATCATATATAGTATATAATATATTAATAAAATAAACAATTATTTTTAATTTTATTATATATATATATACATGCACAATTGTATACATCAAAATTCATATAAAATTAAAATTTTAAGTTTTTTTTTAATTTTTTAAAATAAAATAACTTTGGCCCAATCCACAACCCAATCTATCCAAAGCTCACCCTATGGACCAGCCCAACCCGTGGCCCAACATGGGCCCGGACCATGAACCGTGCCGAGCTGATCTCCCAAAATATCCCGGGAGGGAGGCACGGCAGGCACGTTTTACACCTCTAGTTTTGGCCCAGGAATATTGGCGGGAAAACATGGCCTCATCGTATTTGAATCATCGGCTTCAGTTCCCGCTTCGTGCTGAAAAAAAAAGAAGAATATCTGCGTATGCTTTGGTTCAATATCTCAAATTCTCAATTACTTCCCCCGCCATCAGTTCAATTTTTTTTCTCTCCCCCCATCGAATTAATGGAGGGGGCTTGTTTGAAGATCGAAAAACCGATCGGAGACGCCATAACTAAAATCCGGTTCGCTCCTCAATCCAACAACCTCCTTATCTCGTCATGGGATTCTGTGAGTAATATCGATCTTTAAAACTTCTTGTTCACTTTTTTTTTTTTTTTTTTTTAAATCCTTCATTTTTTTTGTTGGTTTTCTTTAACCACTTGGAGTGTTCCGCCTGAAACAGATTCTTCGAGTATACGATGTCGATAACTCTTTACTTAGATTAGAAGCTTCCTCGGAGGCTGCACTTCTGGATTGCTGTTTTCAGGGCGAATCTGTTGCATTTAGCGTGGGCACTGATTGTTGTCTTAGAAGGTATGTTAAAAGCTACCCTCCAGTTTCATTTTATTTCTGTACGATCATCGCTGTTTTCAGATAACTATTACACTAATATACCTTTAAAGTTAATATGCGCAAACTTAAAAATTATACAATATTTGGATTTTTATTTTTGAAAAATAGTAAAGTTCCGGGTGTTAAGAAGGCAAATCCATGATTGGGCACGTATTCCGCAGAAATTTTCAACATTTATGTCTCCATTATGGTGAAAATGTTGTGTCGAAAATATCATGTTGCATGTGAACTAATGAGGATTTGCATTCAAAGCCATTTGGGATACTTTAAACTAGAAAGATATGTGGATGGCATAAATGCCATTCTTATAAATAAGCTTAAAAAGTTAAATTTTAGTAGTCTTTTACCATGCTCTTTTTTTTTTTAATATCTCCCGAACTGTTGTTGATGAGCTTTATAACTATTCTTATTGTCCCCTACTCCCCTCACTTCAACATGCCTTCAGGACTGAATTATACAAGTACTGAAACATCTGTATGGTGGTTAATGCACTAGTTAAGTTTAGTTTAGCCATCTGTCCATTGGGACAGAGCAACCCATTTAGGGAAGAATGACATGTCAGATATTTCCTTAATTAGTGTAAACTTGAGGGAATGAAACATTTACTCTTCAATGTTCTTTCACTGCATGTTGAAACCTCATGCAACATTTAGTTTCATTAAATCCCTGCCTTTATTTGTGGATATTGAACAAGGTTTCAATTTGTGATAATTCCATGATATTTATGGGTCACAAAATGTTCTTAGGTATGACATTCATTCAGGAACCCATAAGGCAATTGGGGCTCATGATGATTTGGCAACATGCGTTGAATTTTCTGAGGAAACCTGTAAGTTACATTGGCAACCAAGTTACTACAAATTGAATCCTTAATTTGGCAGACATGTAAAAGTTTCCTACTTTTTCTGAATATTATACATATCACTTTTGTCATTTCTCTCATAAAACAAATTCAAACGTTTTGAGAAGAACTATGGACAACTATACATAAGACAATTATATTAGGGATAATAGTTCAAACCTTCTATGGTATGTTTATGAACAATGGTTTAAACCTTCTATGTCATGTTTGTGATGCATTTTATGGATTTAATTTGTTGCAAAAATTTTGATATGTATTACATTCCAGGATCTAATTATCCCCTTTTTTCATTTTGGTAAAAGAAAGATGTTTGGTAAAATATATATTTGCAGAATTTTTAAACTTTAGGATATGACCGTGTTAGGTAAAGGGAGGGCATTAAGATTAGAAACTGATCATTAATTTATTAGTTCTAACTTGTAATCTTCAGTATAGCATTTTTATACATTTCCAACACATGAGGAGATTTTGATTTTTGAAAGGAGTCTTTCATTCCTTTGCTTTATAAATTGGACTATAAATTGGGCTAATTTGATCATCGCCTTTTTATATTGTTGTTGCTGCAAGAGCATTTAATAATGCTTTGTTTTCTGCAGGTCAAGTAATTACAACTGGTTTGGATAAAAAGATAATGTGTTGGGATACTCGCATATCGGATTTTGTTGCATATTCAAAAGCTGTAGGTTCAGAGGTTGAATGTATGTCAGTATGTGGGCTTTATTTGCTACTTGGGGTTGGAGCTTCAGTAAATATCTTTGATTTGCGCTATTTAGAAGGTCCAATTCAAACAAAAAATTCAGCAATGGACTATAGAATTGAGTGTGTTTGCTCATTTCCTAATCACAAAGGTAAAATAACTGTCATGTTTTATGATTGAGTATTGATTTTATGGTTGCTTTCCTGAATTTTCTTTTAAAGAACATTTTTTTTTTCTGAGAAAAATGATAATTTTGAGCATGTTTGGATAAATCCAATGTTTCCATGTGTTAAAACAGCGGTTTCCATGTTTTAAAAACTGATTAACCTTGTTTTGACAGTTGAAGTCTTATTTACCACTCTTTTTTTTAAAGAAATTCTGTCATTTCCATATCCTTGCACTTAAGAACAAATTACATTTATGTGGTTGCTTTACATGTGTGTGGTTTGTGAGACATTAGGTTTGTGCAAAGTGTGTGAAGAACTGTTGGTTCTGTTGAACTAATTCTGACATGGACAAAGAAATATAAAATATCATTTTAAATGCAAATGATCAATTTGCTATAAGACTAATTTTTTAGCTTCTCTTTGAAAATGATATGGGGTATCTGAGCAGAAAACCTGAAAACGTGACATTCATCTTTGTGCAAATTAGATGATACAATGAGTCACAAACACTGACTTTTAGGATATGTTTCAAATAAGTGATAAAGGGCACATATTAGAGTGAATATTTTCATATTAGCTTGCTAGTGACATTAGGGTTGCGTTGAAAATATACAGGTTTTGATTTTGTTAAGAAATGTAGGGTTATGGGACCCCACAATTCCTGGGTAGCTGTAGGGAATGACTTACCCCCTTGGTTGGGGGGTGATATCTTATCATCAGGCACTGTAATCACTTTCTATTTTCCTTTCATGAACTTTCATTTATCATCAAGAAAAGAAGATACAATTCAAGAAATGATGGAGGACTTATATGGGAATCAGTTAGGACTGGTTTATGGAGTAGGTTCAGTTCCATTTATGTGTTGGGGAGATTATCAATAAGGAAACAATTTCAAGGTCAATAATCAAATCAAAGAATGAGCTAACTTTAAGACACAGTGAAACTTTTGATTTAAGAATAAAAATTATTCAAGAAATGATCTTGAATCTGGAATAACAAGAATATTGAATCAGAAAGATCTAGCCTTGATTCTTCAACAAGATCTGGTGAAGTACTCACCACCAAGTGTGGAGTCTTTTACAAAATGAAAGATGTACCCAGCCACATGCATAACATTAATTTCTTAATTTGATATAACTTGTTTTTATGCAAAAAATCGTTAAACTTTAGCATGGAATGGCATCAAGTTATTTATTTAAAAATTCGCTTGTGCCACTGTCTCTATATTTATAGGGTAGGGCGCAAATCAGGAAGCAGATATGAAGAATTTACACCACTAGTTCTGGGCCCCTTCAAGTTTTAAGTAATGTGCGACCCATGCTGGACAAGTTGCACCCCTATTTACGGACAAAACTCACTAAGAAAGCTCATAATCAAAGTAGAACTCTTAAATATACTATTCCCTCTGAAAATTGGCCCTCTGTCAATAAAATAAACCCTCCGTATTTTTTGATGGTTCAGTGGCTTTTTCTCTTATCCCTTATTGTAGTTGTAGAGTTCCCTTGAAGTAGGTTTCACATCTTTTTTTGTGCCTGTGCAGGATATGCAATTGGATCAATTGATGGACGTGTTGCATTAGCATGTCTAGATCCTTCAGAGGAGAACGGAACGGGGTTAGTTATGAAATCATGGTTGTGATGGCAGCAATTTTCTCTTTCATAAGTTTAATGGCTGAAACATTGAAATTGTGCCCTTTTCGGGCTGTTAGATACGAGTTTTCTTTCAATATCTATTGTATTAGGCTTATATAAAAACAGTTATTTATAGGATGATTATCCATGATCTTCAACGGTATTGTTTTATGTAACCAGAAGTAGAACCTAATTGCTTCTACTTTGAGAAAATTGATCC
The DNA here is from genome assembly GCF_055504915.1 of Nelumbo nucifera. Classification (NCBI taxonomy): domain Eukaryota; kingdom Viridiplantae; phylum Streptophyta; class Magnoliopsida; order Proteales; family Nelumbonaceae; genus Nelumbo; species Nelumbo nucifera. The sequence continues at coordinate 18,975,611 of NC_142652.1, read as the reverse complement.
TAGTATCCTACATTGCAACTCTGCAAGAAGTGGCTCAGGGGAGGTGGCTGGGTTGGGCCTGAGGCAGGCACTCAACCCAAGCATGGGGAAGAATGTTTGGGTTTTAGCAGATTGGCGGGTTAGGTCAAGAACTGTAAAACTCAGTGTAGATGTAAGGAGGTCCCACAGTTCCACTTAGATTTCATATGCTAATTATGGTGAACAACTGCTGGAACTGTCGAGAAAACTGACAGTGATACTAGTATTATGAGCAGAATAAAGGAATTTTGAGGGGGGGAATTCTGTTGTTGGTTGGGTGAAGGTTTATAAGGATTTGTTTCTGTCCTGAATGGAACTGTCAAGAAGACTGCTCAGGAAAGAAGATAACTGATTAGTTCAGGTACGGAAAGAAAGCGTTTTTTTTTTGGGGGGGGGGCATTTTATGCAAAAGCATTTTTGAAGCAAGAAGTATGAGGCAGAAGTAAATATGCTGCTAAGTGCCTAGTAACCTGTCCATTTCAGCATAGGTGGCCAGCTGCCTGCCACTAACCTGTACTCATTGCTTGTCCTGAAATGCTACTTTGTAACCTGTATTAGTCATTGGACCGGACCAATTTGGTTCTAGTTAATACAACTGTATGTAATTTTAGGGGGTGAGGGGCTATGTTTGTGGTTGTGGCTTGAACATGTATAGAAGGAACTCTTGGGCCTGATTGGAGTTGGATTCTGTGGTGTCAAAGATAATCTCTGTCTCTGGATGGGTTTAAAGGTTGTGACTGCTGTAGAGATATTTTCTCTGATTGTTCATAATGCATGAGGTGTTTGGGATTTGAAGATTGTTTATCTTGCATATGTTTTGGATTTGGGTTGGGAGTTTTTCTCTTGAAGCTTGGAGGAGATTTTCTTTTATTAGATTTTTGTACAATTTTGTTTGTAGGGGAAGGGTTGTTAAGGATTGAGATGCTTTGTTGTCTTTTCAACTCTTTCTCTTGGAAACTCCTTGTCACTTATTTTTGCACTTTCATTTCCTTTTAGTATATTTATTTTTATTATGGAAAAAGAAGATAACTGATAAGGGTCTAGGGCTGTTATGGGGGTTAAGGGTGGTCTAGTATAGCCAAATGAAGAACTATAATTGGATAGGATGTATGATAATATGCTAGATTGGACATTCGACAATTGAAATGAACAGAAAAGATTTAAGACAAGGAAAAAAATAGAGTAGACAATAGAATGTTTCAATAGGAAGGAAACATGAGGATAGAAAGATGAGAGGGAAAGACAATATACCTGAAGGTATCTTAATGAAAAAGGAGCTTTGGTTCATAATTTTATTCTATTCATCCTCTTGAAAGACTGGTTTATCTATCTATATAGACTTGTACTTAGAGACTACTTCATTAGCAAGTGACCTCCTTAATGTTACATCATAGCCAGGTTGCTTCCTTGGACATCATTTATAAGCAAGTAACCTCCTCAAAGATTATATCATGGACAGATCACTTGTAGATTTTCTGGAATGAGTTTCTTTTTATTTTTTTGTTGTTTTGCTTTCCTTATCAAACCCAAAGCAAATATTAAAACCAGTTACAGCTATTGATAGGATAATGATTCAAACTGGATTTAATATAACCATAATCATCATCATCACTTAAGCCTTGCCCCAACTATATGGGGTTAGCTGCATGAATCCTGTTCTGCCACTCCTTTTTATTCAGTGCCATATCTATTGTTAAATTACGAGTCCTTGACTCATTTCTTGCTTTAACATAACTGGCTATTATATAAATTTCCTTTGTTGTCTTGTTTCTGCAGAGTCAACAATCTCTTAATTCCAGTTTAGATAACTCACTCATAGGTGGCAGTAGTTCTAGTAGTCTCACTTTGCCATGTGGGGTCCATGACTAAGCTTCTACCATTTTCATTTTTTCCCTTTCTTCTTCACCTCCTGGCTACATCTATGACCTTAACCATATTGCCCATTCAACCATTTTTTATTGGTAGTTTTCCCTTATACCACTTCACTCAGGCTTTAATCCAGGATAAGATGGATCTTTTTACATAAACAGTATTCACCCAACCATGCTGATTTTTTCCATAAAGTTTTTACTGGATGGAGGCTATAGAATGGTATTCTTGGATGTTTATACTCCACCTGAAAGGTCCCAGGATTTTTCTGATTGATCATTTGAGTATGTTTGCACAGAAGAAAAAAAGATTTTCTCTTAAGGATTTTAGACTCTTGGTAGTCTGAACTTTGTGACTTAACTGTAAGAGCATTTGACAAATGCAATGGTCATGATTGGCCTTAAGCATTCTGAATGATGTCATTTTGGCACCATAGTCATATTTTTTGCATGTCTTTGCTACAGTTGCGTTTTCCGGTGCCATCCAAAGTACAAGGATGGGAGATATCATCTTGTTGCAGTGAATGACATTGTGCCTCATCCACAGTATGCATTCATTTGATGTACATTTTGTTGCTATATTTTTTCTAATAGATTTGTTAAATTTACATTGAGACACTCTTGTTGATTCAGCCAGTATGGTGCCTTTGTCACTGGCGATAATGAGGGGTATGTTATTGCATGGGATGGACAAAGCAGGAAAAGGCTATTTGAGGTATTTCCTTTCTTTCTGACTCTTTGTGGAACTTGTATATGGTGCTGCTAGTAACAAATGTCTCTAGGGGAATGTTAAGCTTCTCATATGTCTGTAGACTTTTTAATCTGTTTCTCAATTTGTTTTGCAACTCCTACCATTTATAATATCTCTGCAAGACTTGTACTACTGCAAGGCATAGAATATTCATGCTGCAAATTAATAAAGATAAGCTCTTCTTCCTTTTGCTGTCAGAAGTTCTTTTCTCCTTTGCTGCCAGAAATTGAGTGAAGATGCAATAGAAAAATAATCTATTATATTGCTCATAACTAGCATTTTTAAACTGGTTAATAATTTATTAAACACCTGTTGCAGAATTGCAATTATTTTGAACACTCAAACATTTGCATTTATCTATTGGTATTAGTTAAATTGACCGTAGTTGTATTATATGCACTGCAACATATCAGAATTTTGTTCATTTTAGGTGTTACATTCCCTTGTGATGTTGCACCTTGTAATTTGATTGCTTTCTAGTCCAACACTCTTGAGACTTGAGAGTATATAGTGGTGTTGTGCATCTTTTCACATTACAAGGATGGTTAGGTAAAAAATGGAAGATAAGCATGAAGTAGGAAGAAACTTTATCATTTATTAAACATGATCAAGGTACATATGCATGATTTGGGGACCATAATTCAAGGGACTTCATTGAGAATACATTTCTAGGCCAACATTAATCAAAGCAGGCAGGGGCAGCTATGAGTTTCTAATCTAATAGCCTGCTGAAGGGTGTAGATCATAGTTATGTTGCTTGTAATTCATCACATTCATTATAAGATTAATTGAACATATCATAACCTCACCTACTACTTGTAAGAGATAAATGCATAAATTCATTTGCAACTTGATGAGGTTTAATTAGGTATAGAATGCTATGATCGTCCAATTGGTGATTTTAATCCAAAGCAACTCTTCTCTAGGATGCATTGGTTGGTTGCTCCAATTGGCTTGCTTGTGTGCCAAACATGTAGTTGATGCATATGCTTCTCATTCTCAATCTACTGCTGTCTATATGTTTTACTTGAGTAGTTTTGGTATTTTGTACAAAACATTCTAATTTTTTGTTTATCTCCAGTTGCCAAGGTTTCCCAGGAGTGTAGCTTCCTTGTCATATAACCACAATGGGCAACTTCTGGCTGTTGCATCAAGCTACATATATGAAGGGGAAAAGGAAATGTTAGTTATCCTTCTCATATTAATTCTGATTCCTTTCAAAGTTGAGATAGCTTTTGTGGCCGAAAACTCATAGAACTATCATAAATTACATCTTTTATGTCTGGAAGGGAATTTATCAGGGTTAAAACTGTATGGTGGAATCTTGATTGCTTACTTGTCCATCTATGAACTGTGATTTTGTTGTATCTGACAACTAAGAAATGAGTTAATGAATTCAAAATTGACATCAAGTTCACCCTATTAATTCTTAACCACAGAGTACAGACTATTGACTTTGTGACAGAGTCACTATTCTCACCTACAATAGCCAGGCTGTTTTTCACTTAAATAGTATGTCATCATGGATCATGATGTAACTTTTGATGGGAGGACAGAGTTCCATCTTCCTGGGGTTTGACACGATACTTCCATGTACGAAATGGATACCAATCGACAACAACCATGTAACTTTATAAAGTACAAAGATGCATCTAGAGGGGGAGGGGACTGAAATGTTCAACTTCCTATAAATATTGGAATATTTTTCTTAATGTAGTTATTAGGTCCTGGCCAATGGGTTATTCATATGCATGGGAAGAATCTTTTAATTACTGTTACCTATGCAGACGTAGGACTACATGCATTCCTCTACTTGACTGCCATGTGAAAATTCATTTCAGTGGAAAGATTATTGTCTCAGAAGAATATGATGGCCTTGAAAATGGCTATTGCTCCATAACATGAGAGCTTGCAATTTATTTTTCCCTGATTCAAAACATTGCCAATATCTGTTCATCAAAATTGAAATTTTGTTCATTACACTTTATTGGTTCTATCGTTTAATTAATGATTCACACTGTTTTTTGTTTAATGAGTTTCTTTTTATTAAAAAGGGGTTTGTACTGCTTCTTGTCTTTATTTTTTGTGGATGAAATTCATGATACGCTCGCTGTTTTCCTAGTAATGTAGCTGGCATGATCATATAGCTACTTAATTGTTGTGTTTCTGGCAGAATAACTGTTCTATGTGTTAAACCCTTTTGTGCTTCTATAATTACATTAAGTTGAAAACACTACCTGTGGCAGAGAAAACCCTCCTCAAATATTCATACAGAAAATGGATGAGAGCCATGTGAGATCAGCTTCTTCTGGAACCCAAAGTTAGAATCTCATTGTGCGAAAAGAGTTGAATGGAGGTAATAATGTTTGCCCATGTATATATCTGATCTATTTTTGAGTATTGGCGGCTTATTTTGAAGAGATCATATTGTGGTTATGCTTATATATACTTAGAATTTATGTTAATTTGAATGGTATATATTTACCAGCCATATGTTCAAGTTTCATACTAGTACTTTTAAATTCATTTTATCATGATATACAATATCAAGGTCATTTTTAGTGTAGTAATCTGAACATTAACAGATCAAATTTGGAATTTTGGATTTAGTCATCTAGGTTTAACTGTTTCAATCCGATCTGATCTGTTTGCAACTTCGTTATTTGAATCAAGGTTTTGAAAACCCAACCACAAGGTGAAAGCTGGATTTGTAGGCCATTATTCAGCAGTTAAAATGGCTGTGTGAAGCCAATGTTCAGAAAACTGGACAAACCAGCAAACTGGAAATCCAATTGGTCCGCGTCCAACCTGTTTAGCATTTTATTTTAGAAGGTTTTTTTGGTAGAAAATTAACTTCCATTAAAATGGCTATAGCAAGATACAACGTCTAAACCAGATAATAATACAGAAACCAAATAAAAACTAACAAAAGATGGCAAACACAACACAACTAAAAAAGAAACAAACATAACACAAGCCAGTCACAACTAGGTGAGCCAAACTGGATCATCTTTCCAAGCCACTCTGGTCAACCAGAGATAAGCACCGTGAACCAATTTGTATTGGATTGGTAAAATGTGTAATTCTGGTTGAAGCAGTGATTTAAAAGGCACGCCTAGGCACACAGGTGAGGCGCTTTTGGGGTATGCACCTCGCCCAGGTCGTAGGCGCAACTCTTTCAAAAGGCGCGCGCCTGGTGCACCTGATGCGCCTTGTGCCCCAGCCTAGGCGTGCGTCTTTTCAAAATTTTGTGCTTTTTGCCTTTTTTTTAGTTTAACGGCTGGGCCGGGGTCCGGGGGCAGAACCCCCAACCACGCCCTTTGAGGCAAGTCCGAACAAATCTATGTTAGGGTCTGAAATTCTTATTTCTCACATAAAAAATAATGATTTTACAACTTTCATTGCCTTTCAAGAAGTTGTTTTATTGCAATGAATAAATGAACAATATAAGCAAATAGGGGGTTAGAATTTCAGACCCTAACATAGACTTGTCCGGGCTTGCTTCGAAGGGTGTGCTACAAAGGCGACTAAGAATAAAAAATGCAATATGTTTTACATCACATTAACTACTTGAAACAATGCAATTAAGGAAAAAAAAGAGATTGTGGGTTTTACATGCTTGAAAATGCTTTATATGTTTGCTTTTATTTTTAAATTTTCATTTGAATACAGTTTACATATTATGTTTATGTATTTTAATTTTAGATAATAGGTTTTTTTAAATCATTTATTTTAAAATTTAAGTTTATATTTTTATTAACGTTATGTTTAATATTTTAAATTTTTATTTTGCATTCTTTTAAATTTTTTTGGCATTTTATGACTTTTTTTTTATTTTTTAGCCTTTCTTTTGTAATTTTGTGCATTTCTTAAAAAGGCTCGCGCAAATCGATCCTTATGCTTTTTTTGTGCCTTGCGCTTTTAAAACACTAGGAACCCTTGAAGCTGGTCAAGCACCAAGCAATTGGAAAGAATAAGAAGCAAAAGTGAATGGCTCAACCATTCGGTTTGCTCCAGATTTCAAGGCACCGGTTCGAAACAGCTTGACAGTTGGCACGGGCATTTTCTTTCTTTCTTTCTTTTTTTGGTAAGCATGATTTGTATATTTTGTCTTGCGGAAGTTGGTTTTCCTAGCAACGACGCAGCTTTGTTGCATGGAAGTCAAAAAGCATTTAATCAGGTGTTTTTGCTTTTCGCTTATCTCTATACCTTATTTTTCATTTCTCAACAGTTCATGAAGCTGCGTGAGTTCAGCGAGTTGCCACCAGATAATGTAGGCTCGAAGTTGACCTATGGGGTGCGTTTGTTGCTTTACCGGTCTGCAATGTTTGACTTTATTTATAGGATCCTTCTTGGTGTTAAAAAGAGGCCGACAAGGCAAAGGTGATTTCAGGTAAATACAAGGCTCTAATCTCAACTCAAGCTTTTCATGTTGTTATAACCTATTCTTTTTTGTGTTTGTTGATCAAGACCAATAGTAACAACTAAAACGCTTTTGTAGTTGAGCCAACAGTTATGTTACTGATGATGCCATTGTTTATACACTTGAATGATGAATCCAGGGAAGAATTCTGTGCAAAATTCAGAAACTTCCTAGATTTGAACGTGTGGTGATCTGAAATAAATGACATGTAGAATCATGGTATTCTGTGGATTTTACATTTTTACTGTTTGGGTATGAAATTGCAGAATCTGGAAGCTTGCTGATTTTACTGCATTCTTTCAGCCTTTCTGATAGATTATTGGGGAGGTAGAATATGATTCCGTTTCTTTGCCTGAATCCAGAAACAGTATTCTGGGGTCTTGGGCGACTCGGTAAAAATTGCAATACATGGTGGCATATAGACCTGTTCATGGGCCGGGTGGCCTGACGGGCCGGCCCGGCCTGGCCTGGCCCCCGAATGGGCTTGAACAGGGTATATGGGCCTGCGGGCTTAACCTCGGGCCAAAAAGCCCGGCCCGCAATAAATTCGAGCCGGGCTCGGGATTTGCCAAAATAGCTCGGCCTGACCTATAATTAAACCTAAAAACCCTAGTCGAAAACCCCTATTTTTTTCACCTTTCCCTTATTTTTCCAGCTGAACCCTTCTTCTTCACATTCTTTTTCCCTTCTTTATATTCTTTTTTTAATGTAAATAAAATTTGAATTTATATTCTTTTTTTAATGTGAATAAATTCTAATTTATATTGATTATTGAATAGGAAAAAAATCTAATTTTTTTATTAGGTCGGGCTTCGGATTTTTTATCAGGGCCGGGCTTGGGCCTAACATATTTCCATTAATGAAGAGTAAAAGCTCGGCCCGAGCTCGGCTCAACCTGGCCCATGAACAGGTTTAGTGGCATATAAGGTTGATGGGGGCTTGGGTGAGATGTGGCATTTCTGTATTTGGTAGGCGCAACATTGTAAGCATGTTAAATGAGTACTTAGAAAATTTTTTGATACTTGACCCTTAAAATACCCCCAGCTTACCCTTGAAAAAGATTAATATCCATTTTTAACATTTGTCAAAATATTTATCAAGTGCTCATTTAATGTGCTTACTTTATTGTGCCTAATGCCCACTAGATCCAGTCTCATTCTGGAGGGTCTGATGCAATGGGCAGTCCATATTGCTTATCAAACAGAAATAAAAATAGGCATTAATCTGGTTTTTGAAAGATCATTGATCCAAACGGCCTTGGTCAGTGATTTAGTTGACTCTGTGTGGTCGTTGATCCATTCAAACTGGACAACCGTTTTGCTTATTTTTTAATTTTTAAATTAGAATAAACCATCTGTTTGAACCGGATGATCAAACTGCTGACCTAGAAACTGATAGCCAAATCACTTCTGGTTCTTGGTCTATTTTTACAATATTGGATAGTAATATATTAACTTCACAAGTGATTAAGATGAGCTTGTCGTCGTTAATATTAAAGCTCAGTTTGGAAGGAGTACAAATACAAGTGTGTACAGTGTAAATACATACAAAATATAAGGTTTTGCACTCTACAAATTTGCATTTGTACTCCTTCCAAACTGAGTCTAAGTAAATTCACCCTGATTTTCCCCTTATATAGCATGTTTTGGCTGTGCATCTGGAACATCTCTTTCCTTGTAAGTTTTTATTCATAGGAAGATGCACTACTCAAACTTTCTGTGAGGCTCTGTCTGTGAGGAGCAGATCTGGATTCTAATTAAATCTCCTTCATTATATCCTCTAAGGGAACTGAGAAGTGTCCAACTCAAGCCTGGATTCAGCCTCCAATTTTACAAACTATTGAGTTTGGAGATCGGCTTCAATACTCACACTGTTTACATAATCTTTTACAGTGTTATTGGGAATATCTCCCTTTCTTTTAAGCTTTTTTCTCATGGGAGAAATTCTCAATGCAAGACTGCAAGGGACTGTGAACAATTTGTGAGCACTGAAGTTGATTTCCCAAGTTTGATTTTTAAGGTTTAGGTTGGGTGTAGGTTCAAAAGTTTTGGTTTTGTGAATACAACCAAATAACTCACTGGTTCAAGAAGTTGCATAGAATTCAATTGAGATGACTAATAGACTCTTGATTCTATGTACTCTGTACATATTCTAAGACAATATAATCAGACAGTCCATCTTTTTGCTTACATATCCTGCAAGGGGCATATCAACTTACACTATAACTCTAAACACTCCCCACATGTATTGAGATTAGATTTGGACTGACTACAAGCTTTACACCCAATTCTCAGGTAGTTCTGGGACCTGGGTTGAGGTTTTTTACTGCACGAATCCACATCTTCTCTATGATCAATATATGCGGCTGTAGTGTATGGTGGATAGCAGATTGAACTATTGAAGCTTATTGACTTATTCGCAAATTAGGGCCCATTTAGGACTGAAGCATTGGTTGAACAAATTGTTTTCATTGAGGGCCTGTTTGGAAGGACTGACATGAAGATTCAGCTTAAGTTCAGCGGCTCTGAAGTGATCCGGATAAGCTATTCAAAGTGACCAAACAGTACTCCAAATGATCCGGATAAGCATTGGTGAAGATTCAGTCTTCTTGGACGGAATCTGAGTTGCTTTGGAGTGTTCAACCAAAAATCTTCTATCGGAACACGTATTTTGGCTTAACAACAATAAGCTTGGATTTATGATTGCTTATATGCAGCCGAGAGGCCAAAAGACACCATGGGAAACTCTTCACTTAACGGGGACCAACTAAGTGCCTATTTGGGAGGGTTGAGCTATAATGCAGCTTTTGGTTGTCTGTGTGGGGCTGACATACTGCCTATAAGCTATGCTTGGTGAAAAATCTGCAATTGGATCGGCTGTCTATAGAGTGTGTGTCATAGGGAGATAGTTCCATTGCACAGATGAGATGAACTATGGGTTATGCTCTATGGGCAGCTGATCCCGTCCCAAAAATTCTGATACTGGATTCAATCTAGGGCTGCAAGCGTTGTGAAGACAACTTTTCTGACTTATTTGACTTGGGCAGCTAAGCTGGTTGTTAGCAAACATAGCCTATATTATTAATGTAATTTGAAGTAAAGCTTATTTTCAATTTAGCCCTCACAAGTGGGCGGCTGAAACATAGCATCCTTTGGCTTTTTGAGATGGGCCCACGTGGACTGTTTACAAATTATTTTTGGCAAAAAATTGAGAGTCCTAATCAACTGTTATTTAGTCATTTGAAGGATTATCTACTTCAGCCTCTTCTAATAGCTTATCTAGAATACTTCGAAGTGGTAGAACTAACTTAGAGCCTATTTGGAAAGATTGAAGAATAGTGACTTTTGGCTTCCTAAGGTGGGCCCCATATGAACAGTTTATAAACTGTTTTTGGTGAAAAATCAGGAGAGCCCAAATCCCTTCTTACTCATTTGAATTTTGAAAGGCTATCTACTTTAATTTCTTTGAATAACTTATCCATAGCACTTCAAAGCAACTGAACTAGTTTAGTTAAGTCTTCGTTTTCATCATATCCTAAGTGGGTCTTTGGTTTCCATGACACGATTGAGAAAATGAGGATACTGAAGCCATGTGGCAAGTTTTTATCATTATTATGCCATGTCATCTTCTAAAATGTTAAGTTCATGTTGTGGGGATGGGCAATTCATCAGTTGATCAAAATGGAATCAAGTTAGATATTCTACTAAGTTTTCTCAACATTTAAATACTAGAAAATAAATTTTCTCAGATAATTGGTCTTAGCATGGAAACACAGGTGCCAAAATGAGAAAGCAAAATTTCCTCTCTCATCCTATTCTTTGTCGACATCCAAATGAACCATTGATTGAATCTTCAGCTTAACCCTCTAAAATGGGCCCTAATTTTTAGTAAAATCTTCGCCTGATTTTCTACCATAGACCAAGTCTAATTTTTTTGTAGGTCCTACCCAACTAGACCCAAAATGGAGTTGGGTCTAGGCCCGATTCTGCATGCTTTGCCATCTTGAGCTGATAAAAAACCTTATTTTTTACATAATCTTGTCTATAATTATATAGTTAATTTTGGTTAAAGTTTAAAAGAGTAGGGGTGTTCAAATTTGGTTATTTCAGTTTTTGGTTCGGTTTTATAATTTTAGGAATATTGGTTTTTGATTTTCAGTTTGGTTTGAGAAAAAAAGAGAACCAAATTAACTGATTTAAATTTGGTTTGGTTTAATTTGACTCAAAAATAGAATGTAGGCTATGAAACGAACCAAAATCTATCGAATGAAACCCCTAAAGTGCAAAAAAAATGTTTTTTTTTTCTCAGAATCGAATTGGGATCTACTCCTGACACAGGGTGCCTCACACATTTCATCGTATATTGAAAATATTTCCCATAAATAATAATTTTCCAATACACAATGGGATGTATCTATGAGGTCGGTGTGAGACGCCCATTTGTAAGGAGCAGATCCGGTCTCCTGAGGACCTATGCGCCATTTCGGATATTCTCTCACAGAGCGCGCTTCACATCATCTTCACAGATATCGCAGCCGTGTATTGGAAACGTATGCACGGTAGATATTTTCAAAACACGCTTATGATGCACTGTGAGGCGCGATCTGTGAAGAGCAAATCCAATCTCTTATGCGCTGCTTGTGGATCTGATGATCCTGGGCCTATTCCATTACGTTATAACTTTCATCCGCAGCTAGGGATGTGGATCCAGTTTCTTGCCTTAAAGATTGGAATCCGTTGACGTCTCACAGCACATCCAAACTGTGTATTAGGAACATCTCAGGGAACTTCTGAGATGTTTACACGCTGAGATATGCATATGGGGCGCTGATGTGATCTCAAAGACTTAAATTCTTACGGCTTAATTCCGTCTCCCGAGGCCAAAATAGGGATATGGGCAAAAATGGGCCCTTGGCAGCCCACGTGCGGGTTTGCAGCCTTCAGCGTCCTTATTACGCTAAAGTCATTTTTTGCAATCTAGCCGTCCACAAAAGGAGGGATCTGACGGTAGAAATTGAAGCGGACGCAACAGAGTTTGTAGGGATAATTTTATGAAACCCTAGGTGCCCGGAATCCTGTGTTGGGTTCGAAACATAAAAATAAGTCGTGAGAGAGAGAGAGAAAGAGAGATAGAATCTGTATATAAATTGATTCTCTCTCTCACCCTATACTCAGTCTTCTATCCAGCTCTCTGCAACTTTCCCTCCACTATCTGCATTCCCCGACTGGAAAGCTCAGTAGCCATGTCGGACGAGGAACACCATTTCGAGTCGAAGGCCGATGCTGGAGCTTCAAAGACCTACCCTCAGCAGGCCGGAACGATCCGTAAGAACGGGTACATTGTGATTAAGGGGAGGCCTTGCAAGGTCTGTTTCTCGATCTGTTATGAATAAATGTTTCCCCTTATAGATCTGGATAGTGGATTCATTGCTGTTTCTCAGATCCTTAATGCTTCCTTTGTTTATCGTTTAGCTTGTCCTCCTCTTTTATGAGATTTTGATTTCTAAGAGATTTTAGGGTCTTATGCTTAGAATTTTAGCTTTTGTAGCCTCTATTGGTCTTGACTTTTTTGTTATTGATTGCTCCTGTTATCTATTCTTTACCTGTGCTCTTAATATATTGTGAGAATGTCTCAAAATTTAGCGTTTTTTATTGAGTTTCCATACCGTTTTTCTTCGGTTCATTTTGTTTTGGTTTTGAATTTAACTGATAGTTGCGATGGCGTTTTTATTCTTCTTTTTTGTTGTTTTAGGAGGTAGAAATCTCTTCCCTTGCAGATCTTCGTGTGTTTCACTTCTGGATCTTATGTTACTTGACATCTGTTTTTTGCATGTATGGAGCTTCCAGGCAGTTCTTTCAAGCTTTATGATCTTTTTTTTTTCGTTTTTATTTTTTTTTTCACGTGTTCTGCCCTGCGTACTAATTGCGTAGACGTTTATCTGACGATATGTTTTGATTGATTTGTTCCAATTTCTATGTTAACTATTCAAAATTTTTATCTCCATATCCATGTTTACTATATGATTACGGTGACTACTTAAATGTTATTTCTTTAGTCTACCATTATCTATTTTTATATCTCATATTATCTTATTATGTTCAGTCCATATCTGCACTCCTCCGGGGTTTTTATGGTTCAGTTTTTTCCCTTATTTTATATCAGTTTTCATTAGTCTTATTGGTTATGTCTGGATTCGAAGGACTATGTAATGTCAGTGCAAATTTTCTTTAAACCATGGTGCATACGTATTTAACGATGATTATGTTTTTCTATGTGACATGGTTCTGCTTCTAACTTGCGCATTCAAAAACTCCGATGGGAGTAGAAAAGTTGCTATTTCAACCCTTAGTTCAAATTACTTTGCGTAGCCTTGCTATGGTCTTAAAGTAGTTTTTTATGCATTTGTTGCCATTGTCATAATGCTGCTCTTACTTATTTAAATACTTCTAGTCCATGATTATGCATTGTTAACCAATGGAATAGATTTTGATGGTCTGAAGTTGCAACTGAAAAAACATGTGTAATTTTTCTAGGTATTATATGCCTACGGATATTCTTAGTTTTCGTGATTGTTGGTTTTGTTTTCATCAAGCTTGTTGTTTTGGTGTTATTTGCTCCAAGTTGAAACATTGAAGTGGTGTTCTTTCGTTCCTTCTCACTTGGTCATTTTACAACTCAAAACTTGTTTTATGAAATTAGGCAATAACATGGACAACATACTCTGGTTGCAGGTTGTGGAGGTTTCAACTTCCAAGACTGGCAAGCACGGACATGCTAAGTGCCATTTTGTTGGAATTGACATCTTCAATGCTAAGAAGCTTGAAGATATTGTGCCATCTTCCCATAACTGTGATGTAATGGCTTCACTTTCCTGGTGCTTTCTTTTATGTTATCCTTTTATCCATTTGCATTTGCAATTCTTTCATTGACGTTAATATGCTATTGTTACTTGTGTAAAGGTTCCCCATGTCACTCGTACTGACTACCAGCTGATTGATATTTCTGAAGACGGATTTGTATGTCCATACTTCTTCTCTCTTCAGTTGTGCTATGTTTTGTGAATCTCTGTTTGATCTCATATTGAATGTATCAGGTGAGTCTTTTAACTGAAAATGGTAATACTAAAGATGATTTGAGGCTCCCAACAGATGAACAGTTGCTTACCTCGGTAAGTTGACTTCTACCAGCTCATTGTTTTTTGATTTTCTCTTTTTTTCAGTTTTTACTTGTATTTTTTGTGATATTCGTTGCATGTGCCTGCATCGTGGGTGTTTATATGTACTTTTTTACACTATAATTATCAGACTTTTTGGGGTGCCGGGGGGAGGGTTATGGTAAATAGCCAGTACATTATTTGGATGATTTAAATTTTGGGTTAAGAGCTATTTTTTGAGATAAAGGGAATTACCTATATTGATAATTTTAAAAAGGGAATTATCTATACTTTAATGCTAGAACTTAACCACTTGAAATTCCTATTTGGGTTCTCCCCCTAGTCTTTGCTGGGCGTCTGAAATGTTTGTTGCTTCTGGTTTGTTCGCAGATGCAATATAATGTTACTGTGCTAGAAAGATTTTCCTGTTTGGTTCCATGTTATATTGCTTCTATGTTTTTTGGAGCCCCTTTGCCCTTATCTATCATGGGCCAGTAACTCTGATTCATCTTAATTGAATGCAGATCAAAGATGGTTTTGCTGAGGGGAAAGATCTTGTTGTGACTGTCATGTCTGCAATGGGCGAAGAGCAGATCTGTGCTCTCAAGGACATTGGCCCCAAGTAGCTTTTCCTTGGTTTGTGTTTTATTATTGCAATTTGAGGTTAAGATTTTTGTAAGGTCTCTTATTTTGGACCGAGAAGATATAGTTAGTAGCTTTTGCAATGGTTTTACTTGGAATTAAACCAGGGTTTCCTTCGGGCATGGAATACTCGCTGCCGTGGTTTTACACTTGTGGGGTTAACGCATCTTCAGGACTTTGTTTTTCAATAGCAGCTTTTATTCAATATTTTTGATGCTTTGAATTAGAAAACTGCCGTCTATCGTTTTGTTGTGTGGTATGCAACGAGGCAAGCTTCATTTCTAGCAAGACTGTATATAAACCTCTTTAAGTATTGTTTTTCTTTTTTATGGCAAGTTTTCACCTTTCTATTCATGCAAGATGGTTATTTGGCTTATGGTTAATGGGTCCTTTGACAGATGGAAAATAATAGGCCTTCAGAAAATTTACTCCCCTTTTCCGTAAAACAATTGTCCTGTCACCTGTCTGTGTGAAGCATGAGCAGTATGAGAGGATCTTTGAATGGACCGTATGTGATATTTCCGGCTTACCAGTATCTTGGATCAGTGATGACTATTGTGTTGTCGGCATACAGAGTCAAGGTTAAAGGTTATCGTTGACAACTAAGATTCTCTACAAATACAGTAGTCGAGATATTTTCCGTCCGGCCAAACAATCTTTGGCGCGATGCGTGTAGTGATGTGTATTGACATGTCTAGACATTGAGGCCCACTCAGGGCACGCGCATTTACAATTAGATAATTACACAGCTAATACCCTCGCAATTTCAAGAATTAATGCACATGTTGACAAACAAGTTATGCTCTGCCTTGGTTCTTTTGGTTCCGGTGGTGTCAGAGTGTTTATTGAGTAAATTATGCCACGTGTCCTATCAACAAAGGTTTTATTATGTATACTTGTACGTATTGATGTTTGTTTTTTTGTATGTATCGATTTTTGTGCATCTCTTCTGTTTAAAAAGTTTCATTTTGAAACTTCATCCAAGGTTTATTATTTATTGGCATTTTTGCTGATGTGGTGTTAATGTCTGTTATAAATGCTTTCATCAATTGCTTTTAAACCATACATATCAAAAGAGAATTCGGATTTGATTCTCACTATCTCTCTCTATTTATTAAGATATCCCCAATGCACAGCTATAAGGGGCTGTGAGGATGGTAATGGTATGAGTGTGATTTTGTGAGAATCAAATTTGGGTTCACACTAGCGGTGGGTAAACTTTTCTATTCATTGAAAGGACGAAAACATCAAAAATCTTCTGCCCAAAGCTTTACTCGCTGGCACCCTCGAGAATCATTTGCCCGGGTAAGCGCATTAATATGTGGGCCCGCCTACCCGGGTACTTCTGGTTTTCACCAAATGTATCTTAGCTTATGGGCTGTTTAGGTGGGGCCCGCCTCATAAAGCCCTCCCTCCCTCCCAATTGGCGTTGATGGCCCGTAACCGGTGTAAATAGCGTCACTTGGGTTTATGGATACGGGAGCTGTAGATATCGGCCTTTTTAACTGTAGCTCCATAGGGCAATACTATTGAATGCATATTTCGTATTGAAGCATAAATAATGCCAGACATCAGCACTAAATCTATTAAATTTGGGATAGGCATTAAATTATAACTTCCCCCTCTCCCCATTGTCAATGCTGCTCCAGACTAGATTATAACCGAGTCCAAAATGAAATTTTACATCTCGGCTTAATTGATAATATGATGAAAGATGATTACGGGGCTCGTGATAAGATCTAGTGTAGCAGCTTGCTCATCAAGACTTGTTTTATTTGTTGCATGAGACAACGAATGGTGTAGCAAGTTGAAGTAATGCCCAATCCTTAGACCATCACTCCTGGTTTCTACGATCTACGTGCAGCTGCAGATGTGGAATTCATGTCAGTAACTCCATAGAGGTGGTGGAATTCTCTCCATTCGCCAAACAAGGTTTAGCTGAACGCTTTGGTTGTTTAGCGGGCTGTGAAACCTTATCCAGTCATAAAATACATGAGGCCCACACCTTTCACACTGGGGCCCATGAATTTATTAATGGCGTGGAATCTTATAATTGGTTTCACAACCCGCTGAACAGCCAAAGCGTTCAACTAATCCAAATTCCCATTTTCCACCTTGTATTCTAAGTTCCTTATCATGGATCTGATCATTTTGGCAACCAGGGGTATCAATTCGACTGGATTTGGTCCAATCCAATCCAATCCAATGTGAGTCCATTACAAATGGACCAAGTTCAATTCAATCCAATAAATATTTTAAACCATTTTGGACTGGTCGAATTCAATGACTGGACCATTCAATCTGTTCAAAATTGTTTTAATTTAGATTAATTCTAATAATTCAACCCAATCCAATATAAATTCATCACGGATGGGACCAGGTCCAATCCAATCCAATAAATACTTTGGACCATTAAGTCTGGCTTGGTCTGTCCAACCCGTCCAAATTGATTTTGGTGTGGACGAATCCAATCCATAACCGCCATTGACGCCCCTATTGGCAGCGTGTATAAACTAGAGGGTGTAAAGGGTGTTTGCCTACTGGAATTACTCCATACAAGTTACAATGGAGTTCATACGGGATATTGCAGGTTTATAGCCTTGGAAATTGCAAAATAGCTACCAGCTTGGGAAGTTTGCTTTAAAGGGTCAGTGGGTTTAGCAGAAGCCCTCTTACGAGTCAACACTGGATATGACCAAGCATATTTTTGGGTTTGGCTATTACCCATGCCCAATGAAAATTTCACAATTCATACTAATATGATTGGGTAATCGTAGCCAAATTGTAACCAATATGGCCAAAGAATCCTGTAGCTTTAAGAGAATAGGTTTTTAATGCAGATCCAATCCTTACAAAAAAGAGTTGAACAAGTTACTGGATTCGGAACAAGAAATTTAAACAAGGACGGTGTCCCGTGTCTTTATCTTTCTTAAAAACGAATGATCATTGTAGAGGCTGCTTCAGAATTTCATGTGTTTACAAGTTACAATCTTTAGAAGGGTTCTCAAAGAATATGGATGAGAAATCTGTATTTGCTGGCTTCATATAATGCTGTTTATATGTGTCTCTGTTTCCGTGTGCTATTGGTTGACGAATAGCCTCTCAAGAGGGAACTTAAAACTCTTAAAGTTTTGTTTGGTTTGGTAGAAAATAAAAGAGCTATAAGTTCTTAAGGAATTTCACAAAATGTTTTCAGAACTTTCCTTTTTTTTCGCTTATTTTATATCAAACCAAACATAGCTTAATTGTGGAACTGGTAGATGGGGAAAAGAAGCATCATAGATCCCAAATTGTCTTTAAAAAAGTTCAAAAAAAAAAAAAAATCCACAGGTCACTACACAATCTTTGAGCCAAGCATCTTTCCTGGCAAACATGTTTGTAATCACTTTGAACATCCTTTTCGATAAGCAACTTTTGGAACATAAATATCTCTCATATTTTGCATGGGATCTTCAAAATCAGGCTGGTGGAGTGGTGGCTCTATTTTGAAGATCGGATGACAGTCCCAAGCCAATCATCAGGAACGTGGCCTCTCACCTCTCCCTTTAAGGCTCTTAAAGAGTGCTCTGTTGCAGCCTGTGCATCAATGACAAAGCCTAGTAATACCTCTACATTGAAATTATGAGATGATAATAATATGTTTGAAAAAAAATATGAGATCATAATATGTTTGAAACCACCTTCACAATGTATACATCAATTCCAAGCTTTGCTATCATTGCAGCTTCTGATATCTTGGTCACCATCCCTCCTGTTGTATCATGGGCTGCAACTGTTATTTCAACTGTCAATACAAAGAAAATGAATATTGAGCAATTAGCTGGCTGGCAAACTTGTTCTTGTTTAGGAAGTAGTAAATACTTCAGGTTAAGATACATCACTGATAATAAAGTCCAGAATCCCAATAGGGATGATCCATCTTTTTAATAGCAAACTCGCACAAAAACCACATTCAAAACATGGAAGTCAGAGTATCTTTTCACTGACCTTCCTTATTCATGCCTTCTAGTGTTGGTTTAATTATAGACCAGCTCCCATCTTCATCTACAGCTGTAACAGTTGAAAGGTCAGTTCTTCATATGAGAGCTGAACCTGATAGTGAGTATTTAGTCTATAGAACTATATATAGGTGCAGCAGAAACCCTAAGTAACCTCCTAAACATTTAATTAAGTAGAATAAGTATGGTGAAACAGAAAGTGAAACATTAAATGTGCTTACCAATCTCCTGTAGAAGTATAGCATTGGGATCTGTAGGTGGACGGTCATATACTCCCAAAACATCTGTCTTTATTCCATATGATATAGGAAAGTACACAGGAAATTCCATCTTGTATACAGTAGAATATAAAGGACATGTGATAATCAAAAACAGGAATTGAGAAACTGACTCTGATATATCCGTTCTATTTTTTAAACTTTTTAGTAATCATTCTATTTTTTAACTGAAAAATATACTTTTTATGGGAGTATGAGGTAAAATAAATTGAATAAATTCATCATCATCATCTAAGCCTTATCCTACCTATATGGGGCCAGCTACATGAATTCTGTTTAGTACCATATCCATTGTTAAATTATGAGTTCTTAAGCCATTTCTTACTACTTCAACCAATTCCCTTCTTGGTCTGCCCCTAGCCCTTCTAGCCCCTTCAACTTGCAAGTTGCAAGTTGCAACAGCTGGCTTCTTCCTGGTCTAGGTACATGGTGCATAAGTTTTTTCTAGGAGATCACTACATATGAGAGCTGATGGCAGTTTCAGATCCATTTGGCCAATTGTCCTGATTGTTAACAAAGTTGATGTGATTTTTTTTTGGAGGGTACAGAAGGTGACTTCTGGTTGGCAAGGAGAAATAAAAGTAACATTAACACGAAAAAATATATTTTCCCCGTCATACAGAAGAAAGATGACCAACGGGGTAGCTGCAGTTAATCTTTATGCTCAGAGAACTCAAGAGCTGCTTGAAAATTCTCTTGCTTTTTCTGTAATTGATCTAATGGCAGGTTCCTATCAGGAGCCCAGCAGAATTAAATCAGCTTGCCATGGATCTACACCAATCAGAAAGTTGTATACATTTACTCTACATGAAAGGCAGTCAATAAAGAAATGAAGGTCCATATCTCACCTTCCTGATGAAGGTGTGATTTGATCAAAATCTGTGCTACAACCAGCAGGAACTTTACCAGCTGAGCCAGCTGAAACCTTCCTGGTTGTACACATTGGATTGAGGGATTTGGAATGAGCTAAAACTTTTTATTTGGCTCATTTGCCTAGGGGGAAAAATGTGTACAACTAGGACAGGCCATTAATGTGTCAGATGCATTATGGTTATTGATAATAAAATGTGTTGGGTATTCAAGTATTTTGGAATGGCAATCTTGTTAGCTATCTTTGATAATTATTTCTAAAATTATAATGTGTAACTTATTCATCTAGAAACAATTAAAATCATATACTTATTCTCTTGTATACTTGTACAGAATAATATTCATACAATGTAAAAATGCAGATGCATGCCCTTACTGGATTTACTAAGTTAAGCAGAAATATAGTAAAAAATAAATGACAAAATTGTAGTCAAGTTACATATACATAAAGAATTATATGGCTAAATAGAGTGGATACAAGAAAAACAACATATTCAGGCTTCAATAGTTCTGCAAGATGGCGTATGATCACATCACCACTCAATATGGTGCAACCCTGTTTGATCAAGTGGTCCAATCATCAGTGGTAAATAATGCTAAGTCTTGTCACTGACAAGAAAAACATAACTCACAAAAAATATACTCAGATAAACCTGACCTGCGACTCATCAATCACAGCATCGCCATGCAAAACCTAAACAAACAATGAACTGTGTATGATATATTAGAGATACTTAGATTCACATTTTAAGATCTAAACAACTATAGATGGCAAGAAAAATAAAAGATGCAATTTGAGAAGCATAATCCCATACCGTCTAGAACCATTTTACAGATTTTCCTTGATTTAGTAAGCCAAAGCATACTGTTTTTTTTTTTTTTTTGGGGGGGGGGGTGTTACAGATGATAAATCCTGAGGACATGGACAGAAAGAAATACAAACCTAAATTGAATTACAAGAGTAATTAAACCTGCTTGACAATGTTTCGAATAAGTTTCTTAGAAAAAAGAGGATCTCAGTCAAATCCCTCAAAATGGGCAATTAAATCTAGGGTATAATGAAAATCTTATACCATGTAATTTGTGTAGCCTACCCTCAATTGAGCACAATGACTGCATGATTCTAACCACTCAATCAACCTCTCATCCATTGTGGTCATTGCTTATTGAAACCCTAGGAAATGATCACGAAAGGAAATATATCAACCAATTTCTTGATGCTTGACCCCTTTAGATATGCTATCAACGGTATTTTTTTTTGAAAAGGTAAGGTAAAAATTTTATTGATGATAGAGAAAAGAGTTACAACAGAAACCCAGCGGAATACACTGGGAAGACAAACAGCTTACAAAAACCAAATAGAGTGAGATTCAAGAAGCTGAAAATTAAGAATTTAAGCCCCTAACATGGACTTGTTTGGGCTTGCCTCGAGGGGCGTGGCACAAAGGCGGCTCGTAGAATCAGGAATGTAATATGTTTTACATCACATTAGCTACTTGAAGTAATGCAATTGAGGAAAAAAAGAGATTGTGGGTTTTATATGGTTGATTCTATTTTTTAAAATTTCATTTGAATATGTTTTACATGTTATATTTATGTATTTTAATTTTAGATAATAGGTTTTATAAAACATTAATTTTAAAATTTAAGTATATTTTTATTAATATTATGTTTAATATTTTTTTGCAGTTTTTTACATTTTCTGACATTTTTTTAGCATTTTTTTTTGGTATTTTTGCGCCTTGCTTCAAAAAGGCGCATGCCTTGCCTTGTGCCTTGTGCTTTTAAAACACTGAATGAAAGTTACCGTTTCTAATAAAGGAACATGTTTTTCCTCTTCTGTTCCTTTCTCTGATAACATGTAACCTACAACTGAAGATGCTTAACCAAATAAGCTGTGGGTCTGGAAAGCTATGTAAAAGCAAAATATTGTTACAATATTTTAGTTCCCTTCAGTTTAAATAGATTATCATAACATTAATGTATATAAGAATGGAAAAACTAAGTCGTACACTACTTCATAAATCATAATTCATCAAACTATAGATTACTACAAATGTTCACATTGTGGAAAGTAAAACATCTAAAAAGGACTAATGACACATCAAAAAAAGATCTAAGCAACAAGTTCCAAACTTACAGGGACAAAACCAGAGTTGATAGCCTTTACCACCTGAGATATGTCAGCGTGAGCCATCTGTCAGAAATACACAAAAGAAAGCCTGAATTGTCTGGGTCTGGAGCTAGAAATAAAAACCTAATGAATGAAAACAATCAAGACATTTGGTGCAAATAATATTATAAGAGACAAGTTCTTCTGAATGCTTCTAACATGTCTTTCACAAGTGGACCATCCACAAGCAAATGGTGATATTCCAACAGATGGGATTCCCTCTGCAAAACCAGAATAGAAATCTGTTAGAAAGACTCTGACTTATAATTCCAACATATGCCTACCATTCTGAAATTTGAAAATATGTGGATGAAGACCAAATAATGGCACAATTTCCATGAGTAACTTGGTAATTGAAACTTGCTAATCCTATTAACTTTTTTTCAGAAAAACAGTTTCATAATGTGAAATATCACAAAAGCTTGTGAATGCCTGTTGATGAAACATGGGAATGGATGATGATCTATGAACTTAAATCCAGACTACCCCTTCCAAGTCCCCAGATAGCCATCAATGTGTGCATATACCATGATACCATCTATGAACTTGTCACACACATTTTGTACATATCAGAAGGTTCTCACCATGAAAATCCAGCTCAAATAAACATAGAAAAGATCAAGCAAGAATTTGTAACTCACAATGTTGGGATAGCGAAATCATTTCATTTGGACAAATTACATTGTAGGTCATAATTATGTGTACTATATGCAAATAAATGAGTAGGGACAACTTTTTATCCTCTTCTGAGAGATGGAAATATTTCTCAAACTAATTGGTCAAAAATCAAAATAGTTATCACCAAGACCATAAAGCAATTAAAACCCACCCACAGAATTGAAAAATAAGACTATCAAACAAGAGTAGTACCATGGATCGCCAAAAATGGAGATTGTTATGCAGATTTTTGAAAATTTATTCAAGACAATTGCAGCACAACTGAACTGACTTAGCCCAGTTGCCAACAAAATAATGATGGGAGCCTAACATAGACCAGCCACTTTAAAAGATGGTTTTGTTTAGTGTAAACAGGGTTCCATCGCCCTTGTAAAATAATGAAACTTTTTAGCTTCTTGACTTCTTCATAGGGTAGGACTTTTTTATTTAATTTTTTTTTCCTTTGAATGATAAAGCATTTTAATTTCTATAGTTGGGCAACTAGCCGACTAGACAATGCCTAGCTAACAAGGTGCCTATGGAAGGTCATCTTACTAAAGTGCCTAGCTATTTTGTACATGTTGTGATATGAAATTTTTTTATACACTTCTTTTTGAAATTATAATAATCTATACTATATATAAGAGTGTGAATGCAGTGTGAAACTTTTTTTGGACTAAAATTACCCTCTATTTCTTTGTTTGAGAAAGGGTATAAAGTTCATTTTATTATAGTTTTAATGCCAGTTTTAATGGCTAGTGTAATGACCATATTTGTGTATTTAATCCATCTCTAATTGTAAACGTTGAAAATGTAACTTCAATTATTACTTTCCACCTCATTTAATCCCCTCTCATTAAGTCTTATACTTAAGGTATTAAATCTCATTTTCTCTTATTAAATCCTATATTTTTAAGTTATTTTTCACTAATAAATGCTACTAATTAGATCTATGTCAATATTTTTAACAATATAAACTCATTGTAAAATTGATCTAAAAACAAAACCATTCTTTATCCAAGTGGTGGCTAAGCAATTCAACCATCCAAATCAAGTTGATCAACCTTATGAAGTCATAGTTAGGTAATAAACTTTTTAAAGTAGAAATAAATATAGAAATTTACAAAAAAATGTAGAAAAAATTAGACACATTTATGATATTTTTATTACTCAAATTAGAAAAATAAGTGTAATAAACAAGATTTATTTTTATTCATAATGAAAATGAAATACATAATTTATAACTGAGCAAAAATGAAATATAAAAAATAATTATAAAAAGTTTAACTTTTGAGTCAAATGTGTTAAGCTTTAATGTCATAAATAAATAATAAAAATTAATAAAATATAAAAATAAAAAATGAAAAAAATACATAAATTTTGTAAAAAAAAAATTCAGGCACATGCATAATATCATGTATTTATCATATTAAACAAAATGTAAGTGTGACATCAGAATTGTTTGTACACACAAAAATACAAAAAAAAATTATAGAAAAAATTGAACACATCTATAATTCTATATTTACATTATTATTAAAAATATGAATAAGATTGTGGAACTTTATTTTGACTAAAATCATGGTTTTAAAAAACCGACCCAGAAACGAAATTGCTTTGGCTTCTGGTTTCCGAGTCAGGGGGTTAAACCGTCCAGTTTGAGCGAGTCAAACTGGTAAGATGTAGAATATAATGTAACATTTTATATTGACCGTTAGATTAGGATTAAGTTAAAGTCCACTGTCTATATACATTATTATGAGAGGGGAGTATAAGACTTTGAGAAGGAGGTGACTGGTTAAAGCTGAGAAATTAAGAAAGAGAGAGAGAGAGAGAAGGAAGAAGAAGAAGAAGGAAGCATCGTTAGTGATTGTCATTGTTGCATAACCATTTTGCCTTGAGAAGGAAGCGTCGCCAGAGGTGGTTGTCACCATGTTTACCAATCATTGTTGCATAACCATTTTGCCTTGAGAAGAAGAAGAAGAAGCCATTGGCGGCTATCTCCATGTTCATCATCATCGCCACTACAACACCATTTTCCCTCTTCTTACATCTTTCTCATCTCTTTAAATCTCTCTCAAATCCCAGATCGTTTGCTTCATTAGTGACTTGTGTTTCTCAAATTTTAATACAAGATCGGTGTTTAATCTTTCATCTCTTGCATTGATTTTTCAATTTCTTCATTAGAGTTGCAATTTTTTTGTTGTTACAACTTAAAAAGAGTCACAGAAATGAGAAAACTCAAAATCAAAATAAAAAAACTAAAAACCCTAACTAATTTTGGCCATTTGGGAATAATTGAACAAGATTATGAGATATGAAAGTTTTTATTTTATTTTATTTATTTTCTAAATTCTATTTTAAAATAAATAAAAAATTTGGAATTAGTTTGAAAGCAACCTAAGAACCATTAGTCGGGTCAAACATTTTAATGGTTAAACCGTTCGGGTCAGTAGTTCTCTGACCATTTAAACATTTTTTTTTTGTAAAATAGCGGTTCAAGGCCAAAATGAAACTAGTGACTTGACTGGTTCCCGGGCCAAAATGGTTCAACCGTTCGGTCTGGTCTGATTTCTAATGCAATGACTAAAATACTCATTTTTGAATTTAATTCAATTAATTTAGTCCCTATTTAATTGTAATGACTAAATTGTAAATTGAACTGCTACTTTTCGCTTCATTCCCTCTATTTAAACCTTACATTTTTTTGATAAATGAACAAAAGAAAAAAGATACACCAAAAAGATAAAACACTACAAACATAAGAGCCTAGCCAAGCAGGTAGGCATGTCAATGATACTTGAAACTTTATAGTTCAATTTGATTATCACATATTTGGATGAGGTGTTTATGTAATCAGATTTGAACTTTGCAATATTGATTAATAATAAAAACAAAAAAAATATAAAACAAAAAATAAAAAATACATAAAGTTTATAGAAATTTTTGGATATATTATTACTATAATTATCATCATCTAGAATTGCCACGTGCAAAGCATGTGCACACTTACTAGTAAATACATATGATTAAACTAAACTTTTTTATCAATAATAGAATTGTTTCATTAGATAATTAAGAATAAGTACAAAGGTGTGGGGAGATAAACTCTCTTAACACACCCCAAAAAATAAAAAGAAAATTACAGTACAACCCAAAAAGACTGACCCCTTCCCACAACTTGTTTGGCTAATGTATCTGCAAATGAATTGGCACTCCTCTTAACCCACTGCAATCTCACTTCCATACCCTGAGTCAGCCCCTTGAAGGATTTTCATTCATTTAGATATGGCCACATACCCTCATCCTCCTTCCCTAACCAACCTAACATCACTTTTGAGTCTCTTTCGATGATCAATCTGTTAATACTTAATTCCTAAGCCCTTTTGCACCCTCCACCACAGCCATAACCTCAGCCCGGGGTGAGTCCCCAATTCCAATCAAGCCTGAAAACAAAGCAATGACTACACCCTCCTCTGTCATGAAATTAAGTGTTGTTTATTTTTATTGTTTATATACATGAACTAAATTATTCATTTTGTGTGTTTATATACTAGTTTCTCTTTATTGTTTTTTATTTGCTAGGGTTTAATCAACACATGTTCATGTATGCTGTCTTGAACCCTCAAAAATTTCAAAACCTGAACCGATAAGCAAGGAAGAACATAAAATTTTCTCAGATGCTTTTCTTTCTTTCTTCTTTTAATTCTCATGAATATGTTGATTTTCTATATTTTAATAAAAAATTATGCTTTTCGTGAAGATTATATATAGTGAACAATGGTTGCAGGCTGCTATGGAACCTAGAGAATCTTAAAAAATAAAATAAATAAATCTGTAACCTAGTTTGACTAGGAACCCTCCCCTTGCCTAGCCTTGCATTGGTGCCTTGAAAACTATGCAGAACAAATTAATAAAACTCAAAGAAAAAAAATAGAAAAGAAAAACCAATAGCATAATGAATACCTCTGGCTAGCGATCTCACAATTTCAATATTGAGTGTTGTAACCTGAAACAAATGAAACAAACAAAATGGTAAACAATCACAAGATCCTAATTTCATCTCACAATTTCAATATGAGACTCTGATTAATAAGTAAATTAATGACTTACACTTGCTTTTTCAATATTTATCCATCCCAAAGACAACTTATAATATCATAAAAGAACGAAGGGAACTTCTAATTTCATCTGGAGATGTTAAAAGAAACCTTCTTAAAGCAGTTAGCAGGAACTCATTCTCATAGAAGACCAAAATAATAAACAAGCAACAAGATTTCTCCATTCAATATTTACAAAACCTAAATAGCCACCAGGAGTTTGTGGATCAGATGTCAACAGATAAACAAAGCTAGAAATTGTATGAAATATAACGTTGGAGGATTTGCGGATAGAACAAAAAAGTACTGGACAGCCAAAATAATGGTGATAAATAAAACAACATGATGTATAGATAGTTCAGATCCTAAGAGAGAGGATTGAATAGTTCTAGTGCCTCCTCTTGCAATGCATGGCTGGTATTCCACCTAAATGTTTTGAGGTTAAAGAAGTTTCTTATATCCTTGGTCTCCCCACCAAGAAAAGTAAAATAAAATCAGCACTTACAAAACCTGAATAGCCACCAGGAGTCCATGGAGCAGATGTCAAAAGATAAACAAAGCTACCAATTGTATGAAATATGATGTTGGAGAACTTGCAGATGGAATACAAAAGTACTGGAGTGCCAAAATAACAGTGATAAATAAAACGAAGCATATTAATACATTACAATGAAAGTCTTGATGTATAGAGTACACTCTGGCAACATGATGTATAGAGAGTTTGGAAATCATTGTTTGGGGGAGATTGAATTGTTCTAGTGTCTCTTCTTGCAATGCATAATTGGTATTCCACCTAAAAATGTTTAGAGGTTGAAGAAGTTTTTTATATCCCCAGTCCCCCATCGCCAAGTAGAAATAAAACAAAATCAGCATTTTTTTGGTAATGGATAAAGTTCAGCATTGAATTTTTTGTCGTAAATACTTCAATTCCATGAACAAGCAAATAGCTTGATAACTTACATAAGTATCCCCAATAGTACTTGAAATAGTAACTTAAGTGTTTTCTATAGTCTTATACCTCCAAATAAATTTAGTTTGACAGTGTACAAGGCAAATACACTAAGCATAGTCCACACATGAGAATCAATGCTATGAAACTTTGCACCCGCTACAGCATTAGAGAATGCATAGAATGAAATTTTAGAATTTAACAGAAATGAATATTAAACAAGATGAGGAACAAAAAAGCATTAGCAAGGAGCATCAAATCTTACAGAAATACGGGTAGCCACGAAGCCAGCCTTGACAAGAGGGAGATGCAATCCTCCCTTGTGGACCGCCGACCTACTTGCTTGAAAATGACCAAACGAACCTGCATCGAACAACTGATAAAGATCAATACATCGAGATGCCAGAGCTGTAACAAAGAGCCACTTCCTTAGTAGACACCAATTCCAAGCAGAAGCCAAAACTATCCCTAATACTTGTGACATTAAGGCTCAGTTTGGTAGGAGTACAAATACAAATATGTACTCTGCAAATACATACAAAATAATATAAAATACAAGGTTTTGCACTCTACAAATTTGTATTTGTACTCCTTCCAAACTGAGCCTAAACAAATGAACTCGATGAATCTATTTATCCAATCCGAAACTCTAGCTCCATCATGGTGTAAATACAAGCATCCAATCGCATCAATCTTAAAGAAAACTTAACCTGCTCCATGAACAACAAGAAAATTGCTGTAGTCTGGCAAAGCTGGATCTTCGAATTCGACAGAAATTTCTGAAGTCCCAGGTCGCTTGCTCCAATCCATCCCAAAAGACTTTAATGGAGGAGGACTTGAGATCATTGCGTGTCTCAATTGTGAAGAAACAGTTCCAAGATTTTCTTCATTTATCTTCTCTATTTCGTTTTTGCAAGTAATTGCAGCACCACCTGAAATACGTAACGGATTAAAAAGACTTGTAACTTGTAAGCATATCTGGAATTCGGAAAAAAAAAATCACTGTTCAGTCAACAGTGGACTTAACAAAAAGAGCGATGGAGAGTTTGCAAATACCGAGTTTCACGATGCAACAGAGCGGTTTGATTGTGGTAACGTCGGAGGAGGAGCTGATTTGCTGCTTCGTTTCCATTACAAATCTGAGCTCGAGTGACCGGAGAGTGGCGCTTTAGTTACAGTTTATACACACTCGCGCACACCCTCCGCGTTTTCTTTTGTTAATAGGTGGCTAGTAGCCTAGAAATTCGGATTCGCACGTGAGAGGGATTGGGATCATTGATGGGACAGGTGTCTCTCCCTGAGAGGACAACAAAGGGGTACATAGTGAGAGCCTGAGAGACAGACAAGCCCATCCCGTTTCAGTTTTCACTCGTCGAAAATTTTTTATCAACAGTCCACAGATTGACACGATATCCCTTCTATCCGTTGGATACTTAGATTGGTGCTCTCTTTCTGATGTCTTCCCGTTGGATAAGGCGTCAAGAAGACAATAACTGGTTTTCCAGCCGGAGATGAAATTACCAGTCATGGCGGCCATTTCTTCCATTTCAGTGGCCCCAATGACCAAAACCCCAGTTTCAAATCTTACTCCAAAATTTTACGTGAACTTCTCGACATCCAAGTCATTTCTTCGCTCAAGTTCCTCGTTTCGGAGACCTCGAATTCAAGCAGTGAAACCATCGTCCTTCGTATCAGAAGAACAACACAAACGAGATGAAGAATCCATGAGTATTGACAACCTGCATCGTTTTATTGCGCTGAACTTGGGCAACTGGAACGGATCCTTCTATGTCAGTGTGAACAGTTCTATTATTTCCTCTCTTTTCTCGAATTTTGTTTCCCGCTTCCTTCTTTTTCTTTAATCTAGGTTTCGTAATGTGAACCTATTCGTTCTTTGTTTTAATATTTCAGCAATTTGATCCTTACGGAAATTTGTTGCAAAAAGTGACTACGAGACTTGCAGTGAGCTCCTATGGCGAAGATGAGCTGATTAGTTTAATTCAAACGTAAGCTTATTTCTTATAGTAGGTCCCCTCCACGAGCTTCTCATGCAATTCGTTATATATATAGGAGCATGTAATCGTTGGTTATGACTAGCTAAGAGGCAATATATTCCAGTTTTATCATCTTCTTCATTTTTATCCCTGGAATATTTTACGAGAACATGCAATTTAGTCATTGATGAACAGATAGCTCCTATTTGAAACATTCTCGAGTTCCAGAGGGGCTCTATACTTGTGAAGTCAACATATAGAAGTTCTGCCAATGCTATGAATCAAACTTATATTGTAAACGTATTCCATTTCCTGATGGCTTTCTTATTTGGATTTTATAAGATTCGGGTTTTACAGCGCGATGTCAGGTTTGTAATTCTCAAGTGACCTGTTGATATTATTGTATTGGGTGATCTTTTCTCTCAAACCTTGTGACTGTTTCACCATCATAGTTTTGGAGACTTTTTTTTTTTTTTAACTGCAGGTTGAGTATAGTTAATTATCAGAGCAGAGTAGGGTTCAACTTTTTCAAGTTTGAGTTCATTTTCATGGATTATGAATTTCATATTCTTGAATTAGTTAACCATGGAAAGTCAATATCTCAACACCCTTTTTTTAATGGCGAAAAGCCGAAAATGTTAGATTGAAGTTTTGATGCTTTATGAGTTCATAGGGGATATATCGAAGGTATGATTTGCTTTCATGTATTGTTTTACTATTACCTGAAATATTTTATGCTGTGTTTGACATATGTAGGCTATACATAAAACAGCCTTCTTCAAGTGCTTCAACTTCGGGATATGATTCTGAACCTGAATGGGCAGAGTACAAAATCAAAGAAACTAATATGTTTACTGTGGACAATTATCAGCAGGTAATATTAGTGTTTTCTACTTTGAAGTTGCAAAGTTTAATCTCTCAGTTTCCTAGTCCAGAAAAATAGCTCTTTCTTTTTGATGGGGTTTTGTGAAGAGAAAAGAGCTTATAGCTTATTTGTGATCCCATTGTTTTCTTTTGAATATCTATTGTGGTTAGCCTGCAGATTGGATTTTTCCCCAAAGAGAGGGCATTTTCTCTAAGGTATCAGACAGCTGGAATGTTGGAGACTGTACTAAGGCAAGGGATTCTTGGTGAAGATGATATTGGTGAAGAATCACCCAAGTGAGTGCTCTATGTTAGGAAATTAACTTTACTTTGATTTCCAATTGGGAATCTTTACCATTGGATGTCACTAGATTAGGAATTATAGAATAATCTATTTATTGTCAGGTTTTATAGGTCTTTAGAACTAAATGAACACAACTAAGGAAATTTGTGCTTCTTTAGTAGATTATGTTTTGTGCTCTGCCATGGGCCTAATCTATGATATGTGTCCATGGACACAAACTTCATCCTTTTGATATGAGTGTGTCAGACATGGCAATCCCCCAAAATCAAGCAATGTGGAGTGTGGACATGGCTATAGATTATGTCTTTACACATGCATGTAAGTCAGCATATACAAATCCATGTGCTTATGCATTTTGCATTTTACCAAATTGAAGAAAAGAATAAATGTATCAGGCCATAAACAAACTGCATATGGAAAGCCTTATCCACATTACAAGTTGTTGTGTCAACAAATGTCCAACATTCCAGAAATCTACAGGGGGAAGTATCCCACATACCATAGGCCCTAATGCAGGTGGAGTTGAGCTTCAAATCCAAGAAGATAAAACAATATGTTGATTATATCTTGTGTTAATTTATCCTGTAAGTTATCCGAATTGTTCAATATGATGATTATATCTTGTGTTAACTTCCCATTTATTCAATAAATGGCCATTACCTGCCAGCTATCCAAGGTCTTGGACATGGACCTAGCCTCTGATATTTTTAGCACAAAAATGTCTAAGTTGAGACATCAATTGAGTGGATTATATTGATCTTGTTTGCCACAGACATAATAAATATGAGTCAGTATTAGTAACTAGCAACCCCCTTTCACCTTCAATAATATCTAGATGATGTAATTTTGAAGTTGTAGGCCCTGTTTGTTTTCACATAAAATGCAGGAAAAAGAACAGTTTCCTAAACATTGCTATTTTATGGTGTTTAGTTGCACATAAAATGGATATGGAAAATAAATATTTTCCATAGAATGAGTACTAATTATATGGAAACCACATTCCTTCTAATTATTCATGTCATTTTCCAAACTGAGACTGGTCCTCTTTATACATATATTGCAACACTCATGTATATCTCAACTATTCAGTTAAGTGAAACACCAGGATAATTAGGAAGATGATTTATTCTCTCATAGAACTACATTTTCCAAGGAAATCATTCATCTTCCTTCATGTTATGTGCAACCAGAAACAGCCTTGATGTACTTAACCACCCTAGTCTCTTAGATTATCAAGTTATGCTTGATGTGCAAAGTTTCTTTGCTTAGGAACTTGAATTATCTCAAGGTGTTGGCATTGACTCCCATGATGCAGAAATCTAAAGCTACCCTCACAACGACCTTCTGTTGTCTGCGAGAATTGCCTATATTCACAGGAGAAAGATATGCGAGCAAGAGTTTTCCATATCCTGGATCCAAAAGGTGTTCTTGAAATGCTGCTTGTCTTCCTTGAAGAAAGAGGAAACGAGTTGACTCTTCCTTCTTCTCTAGACAATGCTAAGGTAATTAAATCCACCTAACTTTAACTAACCATGAAATGCTGAAGTACTTCTAAAGTCATTTAACATCCAGTAATTAACGTGATTTTCTTTTCTTTAACACTGTTAGATTTGAATGGGTTAGGCTGCTGTAAACATCTTCATAGTGTTTTATGTGAGATCTGTCATTGGTTATTTCCCTATTTTATTTGCAGAATAGCACAAATAGGATACAACCATTTCTTGGTAGGTGGAAAGGACATTCTATAACTAAACGCAGTGGTGTTTATGGAGCAACAATTGTAGAAGCTGATACAATTGCTTTGCTTGAAATTGATGACAATGGTCAGCTAATTCAGGTTTGTGTCAATGTGCACCACTTGATCCTCCTTTACATCCATTGTGATTTGTCAAAGCAGTTCAATTTTCAATTAGGTTGGAGAAATTTGGCCATAAATTTTTGAAGCAATGAAAATGCGTCTTGGATGGTTAAAAAGTGGCTTGACAGAACTGCCACTAATGTTGCCTGATGATTTATTGCCTGAATATAATATAACACTGGCTTAGTTAAATGCTCATGTTAGGAAAAAAGAACAGTTTTCTTTCCAAAATGTTGCTTCCCATAAATATTCCATGTAGTGTACTGGTGTCTTCTACAGTCTTTTATTTGTTATTAACATGAAATGTGTACTGGTTTTGCTCATACTTCCCATTCATTTTTAGTAAAACTCAAAATAAATTTGTTGCTTTTACAAGTTACAACTTCTGAAAAAGGAGATCTCAACTTGAGAATTGCTCTTTTGGATCATTGACAAGGATAAACAAAAGCTCCAATGCTAAACTTAAAAGTAGCAAATTCACCAATGTTTGAAGCTTGGATACAAATTCAGATGAGCTCTATGAAATAGTACTGACATTTTTTTTTAGATCCATCTTATATGCACTATTTCCTTTAGGGGAATTGATCTTTGACACAAGTTTCTCATCCAGGATATTACTTCAACATCTGATGGAGGTGATGTTGCTACCACTGTCCATTGGACTGGCCACTTATTGGATAACCTGATTACATTTGATGGAGGCTATCAGATGACCTTGTTGCCTGGAGGTATGTACATGGGGTGCCCATGTGATGTGGCAAAGAGTGTGGCAGAATTAAAGTCGTTCCATCTGGAGTTCTGTTGGCTGGAGTCCCCTGGCAGGAGACAGAGACTTGTACGTACCTATGATATTGAGGGTTTGGCAGTGTCTTCGACGTACATTCTTGAGACACAACTATAAGATGATACATACATGCTATAGTTGCATATAAAGATTTAGAAATCTTTAATTTTCCGTATAGCCTAGCAGTCTCTAATTTTTGTTTCTCTGTTGTAGTTTAAAGAAAACTTCTTATCATTTTAATATTCTTCATTTATCATTTCTTGTAATACAGCCTTTTTTAATGAATAAAAATCCATATTTTACTTATAGGGGACTAGGCTGATGTATGATGTGATATATTGCTGTTAATGGTGTGACATGAAATTAATACTTTCTCAAACACCTATGTGATTCTAGCTTTTGTGAGAGTTGAGAGTGAGACGTCTTAATTGTCCTACTTTCTACTTCTTCTCGCATATGTTTTGCTTTTTTATACTTACTCTCTTGAAACAGCTGACCACACCTGTTGATCTACCACCCTTCCTCGAACCCAGAAAAATAAGTTCCTTTTGCATGCAGTAACTTTGGGAAGGCTTGAGGAGAAAAGGAGGAGGTTAGGGTTGGGGGACAGACTTAGACAGATATGACCTGGTAGAAACAGTTGCGGAAACAGAGTAGCCGCCTCCCCTTGGAAGCAACCTTCAAATTAGAGTCTCTGAAACCACATTTCCTGCTATGGCTGTTGATAGAAGGGGAAGTAAAATATTCCAGGCTGAAATATTTGAGCTGTAATTTCATCTCTTTTACATCAAAACAATTTAGAAGGGAGCCTAAGGACAAACAAAATTTTCACTGTAAAATGGGTGAAAATAATATCTGAAATATTTTACACTGAAATTTTACATCCATTTTATGGAGAAAGTGAGAAACAAATGGAACCCAAGGAGAAACCCCTCGTGGTCTGTTGACTACTGTATTTTGTTAGATTGCTTAGCATTGTAACGAGAAATCTCGTTTAATGTTCTTTTCCCACCTTCCAAAGAAAAGAAAGAGAATTTTATTGTGTCTATATTTGTACTATCTGGTGCCTGACTGGATATACAAACCAGATGCTGGAAGAATTTAAATGCTAGCTAGTAAGTGGTCATGTCATGCAACCATACACACCATACAAAAATTGAAATATCTCAACGTCTACTTATTTCAGCTGCTTTTGGCACTTGCGCCCTCCATGACTCGGTACTGTGTTCTTACATTTGCTGGATTCTTTGCACCCAGACCTCTGACACCTTTTCACTGGTTCTGTAAAGATATGGATGCTTGTTCCCGGTTAGCTGCTACCTGCCAGTTATGGGCTGAGTTTCCTGGAGTGGGTTCCTCGTCCTCCTCCTTGGGTGAGAAATGAATGAGCTTCTTATCCTTATTTTTTACTCCAGCTCTCCTATCCATAAACTCTTCCCACATCCCTACCCATTGGATACTATCGTCATGTATCGGGATCATCTCCCCGCTAATGACAAGGGATATGTTCCCAATGGACGGCTGTAATGTCTTGTGGGTAAGGGTGCAATTTGGGTTAGCCTGATATAACATTTTACATTGCTTAGGTCTCGAGTTTTGATTCGGGCCCATTCAAATTTCTACAGAATTTTAATCCTAACCTG
Source organism: Nelumbo nucifera (assembly GCF_055504915.1). Taxonomy (NCBI): domain Eukaryota; kingdom Viridiplantae; phylum Streptophyta; class Magnoliopsida; order Proteales; family Nelumbonaceae; genus Nelumbo; species Nelumbo nucifera. The sequence continues at coordinate 18,940,284 of NC_142652.1, read as the reverse complement.
CCCAAATTGTATCTCTATCTGTGGATAAGAATATGGGAAGAGTTTGTGGGGAGGAGATCCGGACTCCTTATTTTTAGCTTTTTTGACAAGTAACATCTTATTTTTAACCTGGCTTTTCTTAGGATTTGAATATTGAATGCTACGTATTACCAATTAAAGAGTTTTTATTAACTTGCGTCTTCGTCAATATGTACGATTTTGCTTCTCTGGACACCCCAAAGGTGGGTGAGCTAGGTTGTTAATATTGTCTTTTGAATTGATGCAGTTTCAAAAGCTAGAAGTGGGTGTAACTTCCAGACACCAGGCTCCTAATGTGAATACACAGTTTGTTCGGAGTTCGGTCTAGGAAGTTGGGGCTACTCACTAACAAATGCATGTCAGTGGACCTATTTAATTATTAATATAAACTATACTCTGATCTCTCTTGCAATGGGAGTTACAGAATAAATGGTTTCAAATTAAGCAATTGGCACAGTGATTTTGTTACTATAGTACGTTTCTCTTCTAATTTCTCTCACTTTTATCTGTTTAAGTTTACATGAAACCCAACTATGTGTCAACGAATCAAAGCAAGCAAACATTGCAACATTGCATGAGGGATACAAGGGTTGTACCGTTGTAGATGAGAGACTGTCCAGGTTCACCTTGGCCCACGCCCAACCCATGGAAAATGAGGCCTCGTGGCCCTCGTGGCCCTCGTGCCTAATCATAAACCGGTCCAATCTGCACCTCAAACATGCTCGACTCTAACTAAATTTAGTTTCTTTTAAGGTTGTATTTGGTACCAGGAAAACATTTGAGATTGGTCAGTAGAAATTAGTGTGAAATATAAATTGTCATGTCACATAATCAGAAAAGCTTTGGGTTGATCAACACAAATTGCTGTTGTTATATTAAGATTCAGTTTGAAGGAGTACAAATATAAATATGTACAGTACAAATACATACGAAATAATACAAAATGTAAGGTTTTGCACTCTCAATCAACCTTAAACATTTCATGAAAAAACAGCAATGATACCAAGTATAACCTAAGAAATGGAGGATTTAATAGACTCAAATCCTTTCCATGTTTTCACTTGATAATAAATTAAAACATTTTTAGAAAGGAATGGTATCCATGCCTCCCCAACGTGAGCCTTCCTCCTCCTACCAACTTACCTTACGTAAATGTCTGCATATTTTGATTCAGGTTGGGTTGGTTGGCCAAAGAATACATGGATCAAAAAGATTTTAATCCTACCTCAAAAGATTCTCCTTTTCTCGGTGGGCCAATGGGCTCTACTGTCAAACTCGGCTTAGGCTTACATTCCTTGGTCATTTGAGTTTTCACCGTGGAGGCGTGCAGGCAAAACAGCGCCCAGGTCCAAAAGACAAAAAGCTCAATAAAGCCCAGAATCCCTTCATATCGGCATCGCTATGTAGAATGTTAAGTTTGATAAGGAGGTTTAGGGGCATGTGTTGATTAGCATTTAAAATAATTTATTTTATTATAATTAAAATGTGTTTATGACAACACAGGAAAATATTTTATTCTCATTTTTATTTTGAATAAATTACAAATAGATACTTTGTAATTTGGAGATAATGACATTTAAGGGCCTGAACTTTTGAGTTGGACATTTGAGTGCTCTGCACTTTTAGAAATACACACTGAAGTCCAGCTCTATTAAAATTGATGTTACAATGAGGGCAAACTTACAAAAATGCCCATGTTTAGATTCTTTTTTACTCACTGAACTTTTATTTTATTTCCTTTTTTTTCATATGAACCGTCTCTATACTTCATTTCAACAAAGAATAACAGCATTTGAATGGAACAACGAAAAATAGTGAAAAAGGAAAATCTAAATAAGCCTTTTTTTTAATTTTACCCTCACTGTAATGTTAATTTTAAGTTAGACCTGGCAAAAAATGACCCAACCCGTAAACCCAATTCAACCCAAACCGAAAAAATAGGGGTTATGGACTCATTATTTAGCTACTTGAATTTAAGAATGACCCACCCCGGAAAAATTGGGTTGGGTCATGGGTCAACTTGCTGAATTGTTAAATATTCATTTTTTTAAATATATTTGAAACTTTAAGGTTAATTTCTTTAGTTTTGACATTTTTCATGTACTTTTTCTTTATTTTCTAATTTCAATTATTTTTTAGGATGATCCGAATTGACCCATGGGTCAACCCTAACACATCACATATATTTAGGTTAGGGGTCTAGCATTTAACAACCCAACCCGAAAATTCATCCTGATCCAAAATCACCCGAAGTATTGGACTCAAGTGTATATTTTTAAAAGTTCAGAGTATTATATATCACACTTGAATCAAACTCTGTCATTATCCCAAGTACCTATTAAGGTTAAAAGTATCTTCACGATACGTATCGTATCATATTGGGCCCTCCTGATACATTTGTATATGTTTACAGGTGTTTTAATAAATTTATTTTTATTAAATAATATATAATTATACTTAAAAACAAAATTTAGAAAAGAAAAAACTAAAAAAAAATAAAAGACTGTATTGGTTAAAGTAACAATACACCAATGCCATACATAGAGATGTATCTATACCTTGAACCATAGTACATATCTATCTGTAATTTACCTCTTTTTTTATATGCCACTGTAGATAAGACCATTACAAAAACGTGAGAATGGTGTGGTTCTAAAAACAGATTGTTATATAGAAATCTCGCACATTTATGTTATGTTGGCGTTTTTAGTTTTCACAGAAACGAACCTCAACGAACCATCAACTTTTACCCGTTTACGCTAAACGTAACGCATCGATGCCAATTGCCAAATGCCAAATGCCAAATTACCAAATAAAGGCTAGCTTGTACGTTTCATGACTTTCGTCTATGCCGTGCCTTGACCTTTTAGGTGCGTCATTTCAACGCGCATCGGATGTGAATCGTGCTGGCGTTTTCCATTTTCCACCCTTCCAAATCCGAAATCCTAATCATACCGATAAAAAGGATGAAAGAAATCCCGGTTGGAAAGCTAGGATTACGTCGTGAACTTCTCAACTCTCGAATCCCCAAAAATAAACCTATAAGCAGTCGTTCCTCCTCTCTCTTCCATTTTCCATACCTGTCGCTCTGTCCCCACTTTCTGCACTATTCGACAATTCCTGGTCAAACCCGGCCATCGGCCATCGTCACCCCATCTCCTGAGTTCGCATCAGCGCTCCACAGGTGCCCCGCACAATGAAACAGGAACACTTGTCCTCCCGCACGAGTTCTATCTTTATGCGTGCGGAGCTAACGCGTGCTAGGCTGCCAGCTCCCGCTCGATCCTCTGTTTTGACTGGACTTCGGAGGAGATCCCCTATTTACCGTCTTTTCGTCTTTGATCGAAATCTGCTATTTTTTCCGACGCCGGCAGTCACACCGTCGAAAGGTAATCAACTCTCCATATCTCTCATCTTTTTCACACTTTCACTCCTGTATTCTTATTTTTTTTTCGACTGCAAAATAGATGAGGGAGAGTTTTTTACACCACCGGCCATCACCAACGACCACCAGCAACATTTTTCACTTCAGACTATTGGGATCGTGTCATTAATCTCGTCGTTGCGAATCGACAGATAGCTACAATCCTCGAATGCCATCGGCTTGTGCCGGCAACCACATAGCTACAATCCTCTTTAACGCCGATTTTAAACCTCGTAAAATTCCTGTACTTTGCCAAGATTTCTCCTTGTTCCGTAACCTTTAAACCATGTCACACTCGTTGGACTTCGACCCGTTAACCGGTCTCTAATAATCCAAGAACACAGTTGACTTGAAGACCTTGAGATTGAATTTCGCAATTGCAATCGAAACACGCGGATCCGAATTCATAGCTGGATACAGGGGGTTGAGCTCTTTAATTTATCCTCACTTTGCTCGATTACAGCAGCGATGCTTCAGCACAGGGGTTGAGTTCTTTCCACCTTGCCGGTGGTGAAAAAAACCCTCCCTCATCTGTTTTGCAGTGAAAAGAAAAAAAAAATAATAATAAAAATACAGGAGTAACTACCTTCCGATGGTGGACCGCCGGAATGAATGCCGACGTCGAAAAAATCAATAGATTTCGATCACAGAAGGACAGTAATCCGGGGTTCTCCCCCGTATTCGAATAAAAAAAAGGTTCAAGAATGGGGTCCCGTTACCGTTAGCTCCGCACGCATAAAGATGGAGCTCGTGCTAGACGATAAGTGTCCCTGTTTCACTGTGTGAGGCACCTGTGAGGCGCTGATGCACGGAGACATCCGATATGGGCTTACGTTGGTTTGCAGCTGGCTATCCAATAAACCGATGGCGGAGAACAAACATACGTGTCATATCCACAGCTCGTAAAATCTCCTTGGACACGGGCCGACACGACATGCATCATCGGGTGGACTGATGGAGACGTACTCCTGTCGGGTTGGGTAATTTAGTTAAGGTAGAAGGTCAAAAGCGGAATGATAGATGAGAGAGTTCAAATCAGCCCCACAATGTCCCACAATACATTCCTCATCCCTCTCGTATATTGTGAATATTATAATTGAGATGTTCTTAATACACGACGGAGATGTGCTGTGAGATACTGTGAGGGACAATTTTGTGACGGGCACCTCGTTAGATTATAAATGATCCTTCTCTCAAAAGCTAAATGAATTCGGTCCACTAAAAAAACATTATCCTTTCTAATACGCCAATTAACTATGATATTATGCTAATAAATTAAACAAATAATGATAATCTTAGTTGGCTCATGAATTAATACGAGCTTCTTTATACATCTAATCCTGTTTCTGTGCATTTGGATGTTGTGACCAGCCCAAAACCATTTGATTGGAATCTTGGTTGTCCTCTATAAATCATAAATGTATGGATCGCTCTTTCTCGGTCAGTCAGTCAGTCAGAAACTCAGTTTTGATGGCGCTAATTCAGGAATCAGGGTCAAACCAAATATGTAGAGTGGGAGTTCTCGCATGTGGGACCCATAAAAGGCATGGTTATAGGTTAGCTACTTCAATACGGTAAAACGATGGTGCCGTTCATACATTGTGATTGTATACGACTCAATTTATTCCTCCAATTACCACAAGTGGACATCTTTTCCGAAATATACATCTGTATCTATTTTTCCCAATTTTGCTGTGTTATTTTCCCACGTTTTGAAGTCTATATTTGTCATTTCATGTGAATGGCTTAAGGTTAATTAAAGAATAATTTCGTCATTTTCAGAAGTCGTCGGGGGCATGTAAGTCAATAAAGTGACAGCCTATGGATGACAGAAATTCATGAGTTTGTTTTGGCCGCATTTCATTTGAGTTTAATTTGGAGGGAATTTAAGTTGGATTTAAGTAGAAAATAAGAATGAGAAATGAATGTCTTCGTCGTCTCCGTGCGTGGACTTTTCACAGATTTCTAGATCCACAGCAGAGGAGTTAAACGAAGAAAAAGAGAACAGAGAGGGAAAACCTAAGAAGATTTTCTCTGCAACTCTTCTGAGAAGAAAAGGATAAAACAACTTCACGAAAAGAAGAGAAGCCTCCCATTAATAATGGTAAATCTCGTATAACTGCGCGGTGCAGACTCCATACAATCATCATCGATGGCTGAAAATGATAGGTCTCAAAGACCAGCTGCTCCCCCTCGCCCCACGATTGCTCTCCCTTCTCGCTCCTCGGTCGAGAGTCTCTTCACTGGCGGAGCTGGCACCAGCCCCGGTCCTATGACGCTCGTCAATAATTTCTTCTCTGAAAACGATCCTGAGTCTGACTGTCGGTCTTTCTCGCAGCTTCTCGCTGGGGCCATGGCTTCGCCAGTTTCTGTTGCCGGTATGAGACCCAACTTTTTCACGGATAATTCAACCCAGGAGTCCTCCAAGCAGAAGGATTCAGGGGATGGAGGTGAAAAGGATTTCTGTCTTAAGCCCCAACGACCGTTGAATTTGGTGATTGCCCAATCCCCTCTGCCTATGTTTACGATTCCGCCTGGTTTAAGCCCTGCTACCTTGCTTGATTCACCGGGATTCTTTTCACCTGGTCAGGTAATTGACATGAATATGATGTCATACTAAGCATGTTGTTATTTCTGTTTCCCGTTCTTCAGAGCGTTCGTGTAAGTCTGTTGCTACTGAAGGAGACTTTGACGTTTATTGGCTTTGAAATGCGAAACTTTAGATGTCGGATGTGCTTTATTTGACCGATGTTGTCGGGCCACAGTAAACGGAGGCTGAGACCAACAGCAACATCCTCTTACTCTTTATTTGAGGGAATATAGAACTGTTCTAGGATTAAATCCTGCTTTGGAATAGTCAATATGTTTACTTCGTTTGTATTTGATGTCGTGGATAACATGGGTCCGACTTCGGAGGTTGGGTTTCAAGTCGGATGACATGCCTATGCCAAAACTTGGAATGAATTTTATTTTAATGCTTGAACATTTGTCTGGGCAAGAGTTTTCTTTAGAACCTAGTTTTGGTTCTGTCCAGCGTTTCTCCAATGGGTAAGGGATAAATTAGCTTCTCTGTTATCGGTGGTGTGGAGCTTTGTTCTGCTGTTGCAGCAGAGTGAAGATTGTGAACAAAACCAAGTAATTGCTTTCATTTGCATTCATTAAAGGAAAATTTACCCTGTTCAATGGTCTTACCTGGTAGCTTGACCTGTTGGTTGGGGAATTGATGTAAAGTGGTGAGAGTCATTATTCTCATTATCTATACAGTTAACTTGTTGGAGTCATGTATATTTGATCACTTTTAACTTGACTTTTGAAGTTTCTTTTCCTGGACTGAGTTTTGTATGTCAATACTTTTCCCTATTTATCTAAAAAAAACCCCTGAAAGCATATGATAATGATGGGAACTCTTTTGCACTGTCCTGCCACCAATTCATTGATCTGGACTAGCAATTCAGTGTGTTCCATCTTGGATGGGCTATGTTTAGGGGAAATGTCATTTGAAAATGCTTATCACTCGATGCATTGACCTTCTTTCTGATTGTTACATTTACTTCTGTTTTTTCTTCCTTCTGAACCCACATTAAGCTTTAGTTTGTCATTGTAAACTTTAATTGAAATGGCTATATTTGGCTCAAGAAAGAGGTAGTCTTTTGATTGAACAGTCTAAATTTATGCACGGAGGCATCAAATGTACTGTATGGGTGAAGGCAACTTTCATCATGATTGTTGCTGGCACCATATTGTAGTTCCTCCTTTATTAACACCAAATTACTACACGAAATCCGTCCCATGTTTTGATGCTTCTAGGGACCCTTCATATTCCCTTAATACCAAAATACTTTATGGAAAGCAATATTTGGTGACTTGTATCAGGCATTTATTTCTATGGTTTGTTGATTGTGTGCAGGGTCCCTTTGGAATGTCTCACCAGCAGGCCCTGGCACAAGTCACTGCACAGGCTGCTCAATCCCAGTCTTATATGCCTATCCAAGGTGAATATCCTTCTTCGGTCTTAGTACCTCCTACAACTTCACTAGTGCAACATGTGCCCTTTAGTATCAATGGACCTTCACACCAACATATCCCACCATCAACATCAGACTCTAAAGGCACCATCGTGGAATCATCAGAGTTCTCCAATTCTGAACAGAGGTCACAACCTGCCTCCAGTGCTGTTGAAAAGCCTGCTGATGATGGCTACAATTGGCGGAAATATGGGCAGAAGCAGGTGAAAGGAAGTGAGTTTCCTCGAAGCTATTACAAATGCACCCACTCCAATTGTCCTGTCAAGAAAAAGGTTGAGCGTTCTCCTGATGGTCAGGTTACTGAGATCATCTATAAGGGCCAGCACAACCATCCACAACCTCAACCCAATAAGCGTGCAAAAGAAAGTGGGAATTCTAATGCAAGCTTAAGTTTGCAAGGGAAACCTGAATTTGGTTCACGGGTTCAGTCTGGGAATTTGAATGGGCCAAATGAAAATATTACCTCCTCTTCACTTTATAGGAAGGAACAGGAATCTAGCCAAGCAACGCCTGAGCAACTATCTGGTTCAAGTGATGGTGAGGAAGTGGGTGATGCTGAAACAAGAGTGGATGAAGGAGATGATGACGAACCTGATTCAAAGAGAAGGCATGTTTTACACTTAATAACCTCTCCAGACTTAGAGGTTCTTTAGCTTTTTTTGTGTCCTAACATGGCCTTGTTCTTAATGATCAGGCACATAGAAGCCAAAGTTTCTGAACCTGCTTCTTCACATAGAACAGTCACAGAACCTAGGATCATTGTGCAGACAACAAGTGAAGTTGACCTTTTGGATGATGGATATAGGTGGCGCAAATATGGTCAGAAAGTGGTCAAAGGGAATCCTTATCCAAGGTTGTAACTTTGTTCCAATTCATGCTAATGGTATACATTTACTGTGACACAGTGGTTTAAATTTATTCTGTGATACATGTGCACACTAGCGGTTGTGTCATCCAAGTTGATTGTAGATGTCTTCTTATACTTTCTCCTGGTACAACATGGTAGTAAATTGAACCCAGGTTAAGATAATTCAAGTACATTGGTGATTTTTAACTAATTCATTTCACTGATTTTGTTCTTTTATAAGTAGCTAATTGATTTCACTGATGTAGCTAAAAAATCCTCTCTGACTAATCAAGAGTTATTTAATTTGTTTTTGATAAAAAGGTATGTGCTAGTCATGTTTTTTTCTTCTTCTCTTAGTTTTATTGAATGCTATTTAGATACTTGTGTTGATTTAGATCCTCTGATTACTTTGGTTCTGTGAGACCAAGCCATCATTTCTATCTTGAACTTAAGAAATTAAAATGTTGGGAATTAAGGTTAAAGGGAATTTTCAATTGTTATTTAATGCTACAAGGTTTCTTGCGAGAGCTCTCATATTCTCTCTATGCTGGCCCAAGGACAGTTTGGGTTTTACTTCAGTTGCTTCTGGGGAGGGGCCACTCTTTGGTGCAATGGTAAAATGTTTGGCTGGTAATCATGAGAGATTGAGAATGTTGGTTCAAGTCTAAGAGCAGTATAATGAACCCAAGTGGAAGCAACTGCCAAGAGTCTTCAACCTCTCTTAACAATTATTTTCTGCCTCACCTACTATTCCCTCTTGGTTGCGTCAAATGTCTTCTCATGCCCAGTTCTGATACCTTTGCATCTTCACATTTTAACCACGTGTTGGAGCTCTGAATATATGTTACTGACACATGGAGGTTTACCATGAGAATCATTTCCTTGTTCTGATTCTGTAAATCTCACTTCCCTCACCAACCTTTTCGACCATGACTTTGTTCTGTAAAGCAATGTTCTGAAAATCATAGAAAAATAATAAGAACATTTTCTGTTTGTTTAGAAATCTATAAAAAAAAATTAAATAATTGAGTATATATAGAAAAATAATGCCAATCCCATATGGTTGGGACAAGGCTTAGTTGAGTTGTATATAGAAAGATGATTTGAAGCCATTTTAATCCATATCTACCATATCATATATGTACTTAATACAAAAGAGTTCACTACATGTACAGTAGAAGCATGAGATGATTAAATAAGTTTGACTGGAAAGTCAATTAACCCACAAATAATGGCTCTTTAACCTATCTAAATAAGTCTTATTCTAGTGAGGTTTTTAAAACAAGCCCCTTTGAAAGTTTCCTGTTATTTATCAAAAAAAAAAAAAAACCTAAAATAAGCAAATGAACAAAAAAGTAGAGAACTAGGTCTCAAGTTAATTGGTTCAAATCATTGAATCATGTAAATGGTAAGACTCATGAATTAAATTGTAAGATTCAAATAATGATCATAAGATTTTTCTATGTAAAGGACTTAGATATAAGGTTTGAATTGAAATTAGGGATGCAAGTTGTGTTGGGTTGACGTCAATCCTGACCCAACCCAAGTTGTTGAACCCTCAACCCTAGCCCTAAACCCATGCCAACCCTGACTTTTTTTTGGGTTGGATTGGAATCGTGTTGGCCTGGTTTCTTCACTTCATCTTGCTAAAATATTCTTATTTAACTTAGATTAATGGATAAAGGTTCTTTGATTTTAGCATTATTATATGTACAAGGGCAAAAGGGGGCCATTACTTGTGTAACCTGGCCCAAGTTGCATCTCTAACCAAAAAACCCTTGGAATTCATGATTCAAATTGTGAATCATATTGTAATAGTAAGATTTTGACAGCTTTTCCACAAAGTGTTAACTTTGGTTTATGGTGATTTCTCCCATATGGTATAGAGCAACCTCACAATTGTGTTAGGTTAATGTATTATTCAAATCTCCATTCTCCTCTCTGTTCTTGTGAATCTCAAAATTCGTGTTTTTTGATCATTTTTCCAATTTTTGCATTATATAAACCTGTTAGTATCTGCATAAATTTCTCTCTTCCCCCATTATTCCCTTCTATGTGATGAGGGCTCTGTCCTAAATTTGATGTGGTGGGTGTGGAAATTGCAAATAAATGTGGATGCACATCCAGTGGTCCAGTCACATGCTTGGGAAAAATCTTTAATTTGCCTTCTCTATCTGTTTCGATTCAGGCATAGCCAGTTATATATTAGTTGCCCTACATGTATCCTCATATTTTCATTTAGAGTGGGAATATGTGTCAGGTCTTCCTGGGCACAATACTTGTTATCTGGTATCTGTGTTCAATGTCTGTATGTGTATATGCCTAGATTTAATCTATCTGTTGTCTTTGATATTTTCTTCCATCATCTTTCCCTTGGTGATTTGTTGGTAATAATAGCCAAGGTTGATTGCCTATGCTTCAATTTCATGATTACGTCAGGTTCTTCTTTTCTTATTTATTTATTTCTTCTTTCACTTGGTGAAGTATCAACTTTTATTTTAGAGTAGTTTTCCTGTATGTGATGACAAAGGCATTATATTTTTAATATTATATATAATACGACTAATCTATAAAATGTGTGACAACTCTGAGCTTGTTGTAATTTCTCAGTACCTCAAGAAAGACTTCATTAAAAGTGCTGGTTATTTCATTGGGTGGAGGTTTTCTTTCCCATCCGTTGTACTTTTCAGAGGTTCATTTTGCTTATTTGAATTGAAGTGACAGTAGTATGTTGTGTGAAATTTATTTCTTTTCCATAAATCAAGATACTGATTCATGTCACTACTATCAACAGGAGCTACTATAAATGCACAAATGCTGGATGTAATGTTCGCAAGCATGTGGAGAGGGCTTCAACGGACCCAAAAGCAGTCATAACTACATATGAGGGTAAACACAATCATGATGTACCAACAGCTAGGAACAACAGTCATAACACAGCCAACAGTAATATGGCACAGATAAAACCTCAGGCTGCAGTAGCTGAAAAGAACAGCTTACTTGCAAATTCTGATATCAGGAATCAAGATCAACAGCTTGTAGCACTTCTACGGTTAAAAGAAGAGAAAATAACTTAATTTCTTTGTGTCATGCCATAGACGACTGAAAATTTGTAGCAAACCAGGTGCAAGCTGTAACTTTTCTTTGTTGAAACCTGAGCATCATGAACACAAGGTTACAACTTACAAACTTGTGTGCCTGCTAAAGGGAAAAAAATAGGGAAGGAAGAAACACGAAACAAAGAAAAAGAAAGAAGTCACTTTAAGCTGGTTGAATAAATCTTTGAGGATTAGGCTCTAATTGCTGCAGCCTGTAGACTATTTAGTTGGACATTGCTGATGATTGAGCATTAAATGTTGCAGCCTGTAAACTAATTTATTGGGTCATATTGTTGTATTTTATGATCTTATATGTGTTTCCAACATCAGTGGTCGTTCTGTTCTTCTGTACATTCTTTTGTACATGAGAATTCAAAGGTGATGTTTTTGGGTGTTGTTTCTTTCATACCTACTTAATTCATCTGCTATCTAAGGTAATTCAATGCTGAAGGCTGCACAACTACTATATTGATGTGAAAATAGGTGCTTTTGTTTAGGTGTGGTATCATATTTTGGACGGCCCTCTGCTGTCGTGTCCTGATATGTCAATTCAATTGTTCCTGTTGTGTGACTGTGTCTTTACTTGGATGGTCCTTATATTTGGGGAATGTGGATAACCGAAGAAAACAATCTCCTTTGATCCGTTTGTCACCAAAAATATCACTCATCCGGTGAAGAGCTCCGTTTACAACTTGCAAGCACCATGCATCCAATGGTTGGAAACTCGGGTGATTGAGCTGTTTTTCCCTTGTCCTCCCATCTGCCAACGACGTAGGTAGGTTTTGAAGAGACGTATGCCAAACATTATCTCTAGAGATAGATTCTTAGTGCTTTTTTTTAGTCCTTTTTGCTTGATTCTTTTCCTCAAATGTCATAGAAATAGATAGCCCCTTCTCTTCCATGTCCATGTCCATGTCGCTATCTTTCTCTTTCCTTCGTTTGCGCGAGCCGTAAAGAGTGAAGAAAGCTGAAAATGAAACAGCTTTATATTGCATGAACTATACCCCCGAAAACTTAACATTAACTTTGCTAGTCTTTCATAATACTTATGATAATAAATAACAGTTAAATGTTTCAAGCGCTGATGATACTGATTTTATTCCTATGTGGTCACCTTCGTCTCTAGGATTAAGTGAATGTTGATGGTGACACCTTCAAACTCCAAGGCTGGAATTGGGATCATTCTCTGCGACTCCTGGGGTCAAGTTCATCTTCGCAAGAGCATCTCCATTAGCTCCTTACAAATTGAAGGCGACACTCAGACGACATGCAAACATACCTACCCATAAAGTTAGCAAAACATGCTCTATCTCTTACTAATCTCACGACTTGGTCTTCATGCCCAACTTCTTTAGATCCTTTTATTTCCTCTGATATGTATGACTGAAACAAACCTATAGCAAAACATGCTGTATCTCTTACTAATCTCACGACTTGGTCTTCTTGCCCAATTTTTTTAGAGCCTTTTATTTCCTCTGATATGTAGGACTGAAACTAAGTTATCTCTCATTTAATGCAATTTTGCATTTCAAAAAAAAAAGTCTTTCATAATAAATCAATATAGGCCTTTTTATTGTTCATTCTACTTCAGAATTCAGAAATTAATTCTCCAAATGTATTTATCCTCACCCCTCACCTGAACTGTACAATGGCATTATGAATTCTGAGGTGGACAGAACTCAAATTACCCCATCAATATAAATATATGCCATATTTAACATGATCGATTGAAACTTTCAAAGAAATTCATTTAAAATTAAAATTACATTTGGATTTGGATGGTTTCCTTATCTGGGTCTCTCGGAATGTGGGCGATAGTGCTAAGTTTCGTTTCCAAATTAAACATGGACTGGCAAATCTATCATATTCTACAATTCTTTTTTTGACGAGATTTCTTCTAGAAGTTAAAAAGTTAAAACTAATAAGTAACACAATCAGATCATGTAGTAAAAAAGTTAAAACTAATAAGTAAAAATAAAATAAAACAAGACTAAAACCTTAATTAATTACGCAACAAATTTTTAATTTAATTTTCAAACAAGACATAACCGATTGGTGGTGTATAACATTTGTTTTGCATGTATCGGATTTTGATTTTTTTTCCCCACTTCCTAGAGCTGCCACTTTATTTACCCTTTTTGAGTCCCCGGCAAGTGGGCTTATATTGAAGATTTGCTAGAATTTGAATGGACTCGATCAATGTTGTATAAATTCTTCAAATTGGATAACCCCGACCCCCTGACATGCCTTACTACTTGCAATCATTTAAGTCAATTTTGCCACTTGCCAATAATCAAGAATCTTTTCTAATATGTTGTCCTTTTGAGTTTTGGCATGTAAGATACAAAAACACCCATTTTTAACATGCCTTATTAGGATGGTGTTTGGTTCCTTTGTCGTTTATCTAAAAGTAGTGTCAGCTCAGCACCAGTAGGCATTTTTCTCAATGGAATTTGAAATGTTGTTTGGTTAAAATGTTTATTAAAGAAATTATTTTCTCGACTTGAGTGAGAGTTATCCATGGAAGGAAATGTCTTTTTGATGTTTCCCCCAATGTTTAAGCTTTTTTTTTTTCACTATTCAGCTTATGTGAGGCTTAATCTATATCTATATCTATACTACTTATAAAAGTGTGAATGAGGTATTGGTTTTTGGAAATTTTCTTTACTAAAATACCCATCTTCTTCAATTTGGTTCATCTCTATTGAAAAGGTAGAAAATGTAATTAAAATAATACTATTGGGTACATTCAATTACCTTTCATTAAGTCTCACATTTAAGTCATTAAATAAATCACACTCTCTTTTTCATTGAATCCATCATTTAAATTTTTATTTTTCACCGTTAAATTACACTAATAAATCCACACAATAATTATTAATATAATAAAATTTTATATTTTTAAAATAAACATAGAAATGAAATCATATTTTCCATATAGGTGGTGGGTAAGTAGTTCAACCATTGGGGTCAAATAGATGATTCCATGATGTCATAAATAAATAATAAAAATTTATAAATATAAAAAATACAAAAAAATAGAAGATAAAGAAATTATGAAAAAATTGGACACATTTCTATTATTATATATCTATCATATTAAAAAATAAGTATGATAAAATAGACCTAATTTTAGGGTAACAAATAGGCGGGTTGGGTTGGGTTGGCTGTGGACTAAATACCAACCCACCCATATTGACCACCTATCCCTTTTTCGACCCATGTTAGTGGATCAGAGTGGGTTGACCTTGACCCACCCTACCCACACATTTGACCCTCTAATTCAATTATTCTAATTAGACATTTTTTTTTAATTTTTTTCTCTATTCTATTTGCATAAAAGCATATGATTATGTCAACTACAAAATCTGAAAAACATAAAAAATTAATTTTGAAAATAAAAATAAAATGCATAAAAAGACAACAAATGACAAAACATATATATTTCCTGTAAAACAACAAAAAATGTACAAAAAATTAGAAACTAATAAAAAATTAAATAAATGTGTAAAGATAAATTATAAAAACATAGAAAATTGAAAAAATACAAAAAAAAAATTGCATTGAAGTATAAAATTTTTAGGAAATGCAAACAAATTACAAACAATTTGCAATGAAATGCCAAAATTGCAACAAATGCGCAAGTTGATAGAAATTACTGAAAACATATAAATGATAAAAATTTTCCTAAAATATATTTTTCAGGCAAAAAAATCAGAAATTTCAGAATAATAAATAAAATATAATAAATTAAAAATTTTATATATTTCAACTAAAAATAATAATAACAGGAAAAACACATAAAATGGTAACAAGAATTTTCAGAAATTATATACCTCAGGTAAAATAGAAAAAATTATAGACAATGCATAAAATTATGAAAATTATCAAAAAATATATATTTTAGGCAAAAATTATAATTATAATAAAATGAAAATTGCAGAAAATAATCACAAAAAATGATAAAATAATAATCATGTGCTCCTCATTATACATTTTAACTATAAATGTTTTATCAAAAAAACTAAAACACAATAATTGCATAAACTATACAAAAAAAAATTGGCCACGATGATCTTCTCGGATTAGATGGTCTTGTCTCACTTGCCAACATCATCTACTCCTCAATCCAGAGGATGCTAATCATTGAGCGGAGGAAGGAGGAGAAACAAAGGCTTTGGAGCAAGTTCAATTGTTGGCATCTAGGTGTGGATTTGAGCTGAGCCGAGGCAAGCCGAATACTTGGCTATTCAAGCTTGGTTCATAGAAATAGTGTTAGGCTCAAGCTTGGCTCAATTCAAAAGCTCACAAGTTTGAGCTCAGTTCGATTCGAGCTCGATTGCAAGCCAAGCTTTTTCTAAAAAGTATAAATTATACATATAGAAATATATTTTTTTATTTTACATACAAAAAAAGTAAAGAATTATAAAAAATATTTATTATTATACATACAAAAAATAATTATAAAAATTATTTACTATTATACATAAAAAATAAAAATATTTTATTATTTATTATATATATATATATATGTACTAGTAAATAAGCACATGTCTTGCATACATGAATTTTTTTCCTTATTAATTACTTGAATTTTAGATATATCATAGTTAAGATATAAATTGAAAATTAATAAAAGTAACAATATGACTAAAAATAAATTAAATATTTGTACTAAAAGTACATATGCAGAAATTTTAAATTACAATAATAATAATAATAATTTTAACAATTTTTTTTATTTAATATGATGATTATATAACATTAGAAAGGCTCTGAAATGTCTTTGACAAAACTCTATACTTTTTTATTTTTTGTGTTTGATCTTTTTTTTAAATATTTATTATTCAATTATGACATCATGAATTTCTTTTTTTAAAAGTTGGTTCATTGACCCACTATTTAGATAAAAAAATAGTTTCACTTTTGGATCAATTTTAAACTATATATTTCATCTACGTTATATAAATAAGTTTTACTTATCACACTTAAATTTTGTTTGACATAATTAATACATATTTTTTTATATATTCTTTTGATTATTTGTACGTTACTTTTTAATTATTTATTATTTAATTGACATATCATCGATTAATCCATTTGACCTAAACCACGACTCAAAAAAACTTTGATTTCTAGGTTGACATTAAATTTTGTAAAATACTAATTCGGATTGACCTGAATTTCACCTCTACTGCTCATTGATCATGAACTCCCTTCTGAGAGATCCTTCATCAACCATAAGGTCCATATAACTTGATGGGGTTCATCAGTAACCTGATGGTTCAGATAAAGATGGTCTTTGAACTCACTGAGACGATAACAATTGCTTAAACTGAGACAAAGCTGGGAAGCACTGTTTCAATTTCTCCTTCGCTAAATAGAATGAAACAATCTCCTTTGCTCCATTGCTGTTGTGAAAATGTAGGTCATCCAATGAAGAGCCCTGCTCAGTTTGATCCATTGCAACGGAGCACAGTCTTGTGAGATCAAATCCAATTTCTGTTCGAACATGTAACAATTGGTAATCAGAGTTTTGTACTTTTTTTTGGATGTTTTGGATTTGAATAACAAAAAGGACTACACACGGTGAAAACTGTTAAGAGAATGGTTATCTGGTCTAGAGTGAGAGCCATTAAAAAAAATGAAATCAGATTTGGTCCTCACAAGACCATACTCACACCGTTCATACAGTCCCTTGCATGCTTTTTTCTATTAAGAGATATTCCAATAGAAAAGGGCTGCTACTTGCTATCAGGGTCAGGGTCAGATCCAACATTAAAGCCATGGTCGAGTTTTTTTTTTTTTGCCTAAATGTGCATTTGAAAAAACTACTTTTTAAATGGCTTTTTAAAAATCACTCTCAAACGGATCAAAAAAGGTCACCCAGCCACTACAAGAATGCTGGCTATGAAAAGTGAAAACAATCAAAACATGGTAATATGTTCCCTCTCTGTTCTCCATTTATCAATGCCCACTTTTGACTTCCCTAACCGATCGGATTGTGACACAGTAGGTGGAGCTAAAAAAAACCCATGTCTTCTCTTATTGATACAACACTTTAGAGGGTTCAATCCAGCCACTTCAGCCATTATCAGACCCGGCCCCCAGGCCCAATAAGAATTCATGTTTATTTGGTTATCAAAAACCATGACAGCCTGTGATACTGGGAGACATTGCAAAAGAGCACTTGCACAAACAAAAATAATTCGACTATGATGCCGGAAAGACATATATACCAGAAAGAAACTTATAATCAAATCAACTTGCATTAAAAAAAAATAGTCACAAATTTGGTGGGTTTTTATCAAAATTCACATAGGGTTTTGATTATCAAAGTCTTTAATTCCAATATCATGTCTTTCTGTTATCATAGATTTTTCCAAACAGAAAATTCATTTGTTTAGTCTAACGTGTAAGGATTCAACTATGATACTAGAAAAATTAATAACCAATCAACCACCATTATAAAAGTGGTAACCAATCAAGTGGTATTCATTGAAATTCAAAGGGACTTTGATTGGTCAAGGATCTTCTGATATTATACCTTTCCCTGAAACTCAAATTTATTCTTCATAGAGCACGCTTCACACCAATCTCACAGCATATTACAGCTATACATTAGGAATATATTCCCATAAATGACAATATACAAGTATATATAAGAGATATTCCCAATGTACAATTGCAAGTGCTCAACTATAAAATAACACCAGTCACTTCAAGCAGTTCTGACGGTTAAACAACTCTAGCGCAAATGACTTTTGGGCAAAGTAATTGTCACAAACATTGCGGCAATGACCTTGTTTTTGAACAGACGTACTCGTCGTGCAAATTAAATTGCATAAAGACCAATTCCAAATATAGGCTTTTGGCGCAGATTAGTTAATATAAAGTATAAAGCAATTCTCAACTGATGTAGTGCCTATAGTTATCTTACATCATTGATAGAGGCTCCTTTGGATCTGTTTTTACGCCACCTAGGTAGTTAGATGATTTTAATATTCTTTTCACATTTTGATAGAACTCTTGCTTTTTAAAAGGAGTTAATAGATAAATAGCATAATTAACTAGTAGACAAATTAATTTTGATATCTTTCTCACTTCCTCAGGTTGCGGGTCAATGGTTCAATTGTTTGGGTTGGATTGGTGAGTAGATCAACTTATGATATATATTGTCTTCAAAAAAATTCAAAATATAATTATATTTTGTATATGATATATATATATATATATGTATATTGTAATTTTTTATATTAAAAGTTAAGATTTAAAGCTAAAAAAGGTGTTTTTTTTTGTAAAAAAATAGAGGGGTAAGGCACCTTTGTCTCCTTGATCGTAAAGAGTTATAAAAAAATCACTCCAATCAGACAAATGAGTGCAAAATTATAACATCTGGAAATTAAAAAAAAAAAGATGAATAAAAATCAGCCGGTTCTATGAAGCTGAGACTGGTTCATCAGTTCCCAGCTGATTGGAATGGTCGAGCCTGACTGAACCAGCCAATGAACCAGTTCATGATTTTATAGGTTGAACCAATTGGTCCAGTTCAATTCTCTAAACATTGATCTTTACCATATAATGCTGAAATTTGCCTAAGATAAGAATCCTTGCATCAAGAGTGCAACTGGCGTAAACAAAAAAAAAAAAAAAAAAACAAGAACGCAACTTTGGTTGAGTTAGGTTGGACTAAGCATTTATTAAATTTTGAGAATTGGCCCAATTCAAACCTGACAGTTCGGATCTCCTAATAAATCGGAACACCAAATCTGAGCCCAATGTAGTTGAATAAAACTTTGGTACTTTGTAGTCTTAGAAGAACGAATATGAAATTTTGATACATTTACAATATAAACTAGAAGAGACCCATGATGCATGGAATGGTGTTAATTAAATTCAGTTTTCTAATAAAAAGGAAATTGAATTGGTTGTAGATGAGTTCAAATAATTCAATGTCCAAATCTTTTTTTAATTTTTAAAAAATTGAAAAATAACCCACAAAACTCTAAAGGGATTGGAGAACATAGAAAAGAGTGAGAATAGACTGACATAGACGGCTACGTATAGATGACTAAAAACTATGATCAAGTATACGGTCATTGTAATCTGCCTGAAATAAAAAAATATGAAGATGGCTGTTTTACTGAGATGAGATAAATGTTTGGTCCTATGAGGTACAAGATTTTTTTTCTGGTAAATGAAACAAATTTTGAGAGAGAGAGAGGAATCTGCTTAAGCATTTGTGATTGACTGATTGGACAATGAAACATTTCTGGGACATTTGGGTTAGTACACGTACAGATCTTGATTGATTGTCAAGATGCATTAGATGTGTCACTTCAACGGATATTATGTTTTTCTGCACACTTACAGAGATTGATTGCCAATACTCACTTATGTATTGGCAATTTGGCATCAATTCTGATGTGGCACATAAAATAAATTTGTTGTAGTGAACTGAACAATAAAAATCACATAAAATAAATTTATACTCATTCACCCTCTTTTGTATTTCTTTGCTTTGTCAACCTTTTGAGAAAGAAAATAAAGAAGGATAGATTTATAGTCTACTTTACTATTTTGTCTTAGTTTGTTGTCTCTTTTCTATTCTTGTATTTTTTCACATCTAAGGAATCTATACAAAGATTGGAGTTTAGATTGGCTGGTCACAAAATCATATGGGATCACGAGTGAACACACCAGTGTTTTGCATGCATAAGATGTTATTTCTACATCGGTCCCATGTTTAGGGAATATTGACATATCCACTCATGATAAGTTGCCTAAATTGTTGTACATGATTTTGTCTCCACTTTTTGGTCCATGCGGTCTCCATAATTATGTATAACTAAGGTTCAAAATTTTGTTACATATAAATCAATCGAATAACTGAATCATAGATACACAAGATACATGTGTTCTTGGGTTTTGACATATTTCAGGGATAGAAATACCTTAGACCTACCCCTAGGGCTGTTCACGGGTTGGGTTGGGTCGGTTTACTGTAGTTTTCCAACCGACCCGACCTGGTCAGGTTACTTGACATAGAAACCGAAACTGACCCAGTGTTAAGCAAAATCGACCTGGTCGGTTTGAGTCGGGTTGGGTCAGTTTCGATCGGTTTCGGTTCTAAGTTCATCCCTGTGATAAAATCTTGCTAATTTTAAAAATAGTCATAAACTGAACATCATTTCAGCCATCTCCTATGATAAAATTTAAATGAAAAGTTAATCACAAAAGTTGTTCATTAATCACTATTCACTAATCCAAAGTTTCTTGCAACCGTTCAAAACTAGGTGGCCTAATGGGCTTTGGAATTTCATGTTTGAACTTAGAACTAAGTCAATTCGGTTTAGGAATTTGCACAACCCGAAACCGACCCGTGCTGATGAAAACCCGACCGACTCGGGATGGGTCGGTCTGGGTTGGTCGGTTTGGTCGGGATGGGCCTTCTTATGAACAGCCCTACTACCCCCTGACCTATTTTTGAAAAAAAAAACTAAAAAAGTGGGTTGATGTAAGGTTCAAAGTATAGATACACCCCTTGTGCATTGAGGTGTATTGAAATTTTGAACTTTGCACTTTTTTCCATTTAATCTGTGATTAATTCAGGTAAAGTGCAAGTAAAAGTGCAGCAGATCTTGATTTTGTTCACCTCTTTACCATATGTGGGGAAATCATCAGCTCAAAAGTCCTAGCCATGTGCTAAAACATGTACTTTTGCTCTGATATTTGCTTTTCACTTTAACTATGGTTAGTCTACCTTTATTCAAGCAAAATTTTAAGCTTTGTATGATGGTCCAAGTCTTTGTTTTCAAAGAGGCTATAAAGAGGTTGAGGCTAAAAGTGATAACAGGATAATTATTGACATTTTGATGTATAAATCAGATTATCCTTGAAGCGTAGGATTAAGAATTTAGTGCAAAGAATGAATATTAGGTGGACTCATATCTTATGAGAGGGAAATCAACTGTGTTGATCTCTTAGTTATCAAAGAAATTGATGAAAGATGCTCGTTTAAGGTGATCAATGGTAATTCCCAAATTTCTAGAGATTTGGCTCGTCTTATTCATGAAGATAATTTAGGTTTGCCTGTTCTTAAAATTAATTAGGTTTTTGTTAGGCTTCTTTGCTTTGTTTTTTTTTTTTTTTTTTTTTTTTCTTTTTTTGATTGCACTTGAGATGGTGTGGGAGAGCTATGTATGCTTGGGTTATAGGGCAAGGCTGGCTAAGTCTTCCCTTGTTATTACAAGTTTTTCTTTTGAAAATAGTTAATAAAATTTAAGGTGGCTGTTCCTCCACTTGAAGTAAAGTTTAGGGATAAAAAAATGTTGGGAGTTCTTAGAATTAAAAAAAAAAGTGAATTAAATGACCAACAGTTCTTAAGAAAAGAATAGGAAAAGAATGCTTTTCTTTTCTTTCCTTTGCTTGGTTCTCTTCTATCTTGCTTGTTGTTTGTTGCTTTGTTAGTAATCCTTCTTACCAAACAGAGAGAGAGAGAGAGAGAGCATCAATATAAGGTGGATACAAGGTTGACGTGGACAGTGCAATTGAACACGGCCAATCCAGAGGATCCATATCTGATGTATAGTTTTGATTAGCTACATCATCTCCCCATTGGTTAGGTCATGTAAGAAAGCTCTTAACTTGACCCAATTATCTTTAACAGAAAAAAAAAAAAAAACCTGACCCAATTATGTAACTTTTTTCCTATATCACATATTGAACGTCCAAAAAATCTAAAATATGTACATAGAAAATACAGGTGGAAAGTGATAATTTTGGCTGGATTTCAAGTACAATTTTATTTGATAAAAAGGAGATAAGGTTTCATGTACAATTGATGGGATTCAGATTTACTCCTCACAAAACGTGCCTCACACTGACGTTACAGCACGATTCAGCC
Organism: Nelumbo nucifera; assembly: GCF_055504915.1. NCBI lineage: Eukaryota > Viridiplantae > Streptophyta > Magnoliopsida > Proteales > Nelumbonaceae > Nelumbo > Nelumbo nucifera. Next base: position 18,917,966 of record NC_142652.1, on the reverse strand, counting down.
GTTATCTAGAACATCTCGGCATAAACAAAAATTTACAATTATAGAGGTGTTCCAGATGCACAGCTAAAATTAATGTGCTGTGAGGTGCACTTTGTGAGGAGATCAAAACTCCAATTGATCCTTGAGAAGGAATCCATCTGATGGTGCACACATTTTAATGCAAGAATAAGGCTCTGTTTGGATTGTGGGAGCATAATTAGATTTGAATTCCTTTCATGCCTTATATCCATGGAATGGAGAGACTCCCTCTTCCTATCATTTTGAATTCTACTAAATTCAAAGCATAAAAATTCCTGTTTTAGTGATTTCCATGGTACCAAAACGTGAGTTAATAGGAATTGACAATTCTAATTCTGCCCCCAAACACAAATCAACACTAATCTGATATGCAAAAATTGCCTATCATGTGTTTCACAGGGGTGATACTCTTACATGAATCGAACCAAGACATCTCTAAAAACTTCAGAAGTGGCCACATGTCCTAATTCCTAGTATTTATAGTATGGGTGGGTACAAAAACCAGTATAAATTATATGATACACACTAATGTGTATTGATACTTAGAATCTTAACTAAAGTCATGTTGCTTATATTATACGACCACTAATAGCCTTATTTAAGGTTGCTCCCTAGGCCCTAATCCCATTGGTTCTACCCCTGAATATGAGGTGTTATATATGTATTTTATGGTTGTTTATTCAATTTTGGAATATGTTATTGAGATTATAGTCCATGATGACAATTTTTGGGTCTTAATATCAATAAAAATAATATTTTTAATATAATTTTTAAAATAGGTTAATTTAAAAAAAAATATGAAGGACAAAAATACTGTTTATCTTCTTTTTCTTACAAATTATTCATCAATGCCGCCGCCTCCCATGCCCTCCGGTAATACCTCCGCCTATCGCTATCGCCTCCACCCACCTCCGGCAATACACTCAAAAGCCAGGAATTCATAAAGATCATGACTATATCTCCATAGCCGGACAATATACTCAAAATACAAGCTTTCTAAAAGCCGGATTGGTTCAACAGTAACATCGAGGAGAAAAAGAAAATAGGAAAGAAAAGAAAAAAGAGAAAATGAGCGCTGAATGAAGCTGAATTCGATTATTGCCGGCAATCTACGTACAGAGCTGGAACCTGACAACGATTCCCTGCCGGAACCTCAACCGGAACTTGGGGACCACATTCCTTGGTAGCATGCTTCGAGGGCAGCCATCCTGTTCTGCAGCTTTAAATCCTTGTAAAACTTTTCGATAAACTCTTCAGCTAACTTGTCAACATGGATGTCCTCGTCAATGGATCTTAACGGGAACGGCGAGTCCGTTATCCGCAACTGCCGTACCATGGGGCTCTTCCCGAACCCCGGCAGATTTACCAACGGAGACGGCTCTGAAATAACGTCATTGCTCAACACCTCTAACATCTTCTGCACCGCATTAATGGTTGCTGCGTCGTCTTGATGGTGCTGAATGGGAGGTGTAGGAATGGTGGTTCTTGCGCTTGTTGACGTGAAACGGAAAGTAAGAGGGGTAGGCTGGGCTGTTGCGCATTAATGGTTGCTGCGACTGAAGTTGGAGTGGTGATGAAACATCAGGTTGCCCAGCGCCTTCCCTGCGTTCTTGCCGTGTTTCATCATCAGGTGAAGATCCATCATCAGTTTCCGCTTCGAGATGTCTCTATACGTACGATGTTCCACAGTCTGTTGGCTATGTCCGGTGGACTCGATTCCATCTTCTCTATAGGTTCAGAGAGAAAGAGAGAGAGGGTTTTCCTTTGAGATTTGAGATCTTAGAGAGAGGGAGAGATGGAGAGAAAGAGAGAGATCTGGAGGAGTTTCTATGACCCTTCGATGGAAGGAGGGTAGAGGTAGCGGCCTTGGGCAGAGGCGGAGGCGTTGCCGGAGGTGGGCAGAGGCATTGTTAGAGGTTGACAGTGGTGGGCGGTGGCGCCAATGAATAGTTTGTAAGAAGAAGAAGATGAATGGTATTTTTGTTTTTTTTTTTTAATTAACGTATTTTAGAAATTATATTAAAAATAATGCTTTTATTGATATTAGGGCCCAAAAGTTGTCTTTATCCACTATAATCCTTATGTTTTTCTCTATGAGCCATTATCCGTTATAATGGAAAAATTTCAGATTGACAAACATGAGAATACCGATTTGGGAGTGAAAGCAGTCACTTTGCGTACAAAATGCTAAAGGTTAAAACGTATCCAGTCCACCGCTCCCAATATATTGGTAGTTAGGACCAACATTGAGTTTTTTTTTTTTCTAAGTCGTTAGGACCAACATTGAGTTATGGCCCTCTTTTAGCCTTCGGATCTGCCACCCACTAGTTGTTCCCGTATCTATACCCACGGAACACCGTCTTGAATTTGCAAAGAAATTCCGAATTCTTGATGGAGAATTGTCCCCGATCAGTATCCAAATGTTAAGGTTGGCCTGGTGCATGGATGCCAGTGTTGAAAAGTTTGGGATGCAACTCCTTATGCATATCGTTGCGTTTAAGAGGAGTGAGGTTTAGAAGGCTCTCCCGGTTAGGGGTGTCAATTGGATTGAATTTGGTTCAATCTGATCCAATCCAATATAAATCCATTATAAATGGACCAGGTCCAATCCAATCCATGAATGTTTTGGACCAATTTGGATTGGTCCAATTCAATGTCTGGATCGTCAGATCTATTCAAATTCATTTTTGATTTAGATTGGTTTCAACCCAAGCCCGGTCCATTGACACATATATTCTTATATCATATTAATGGACCGGATATTGACTTAAAATTTGTTACAGACGGACCAGGTCCAATCCAATCTAATAAATATTTTAGACCAAATTGGTTTAATCCAATATGCCTTGTTGATTCGTCCAATCTGTTCGAATTGATTTTGGACTGGACAGGGTCCAATCCATAACCGGTCCATTGACAACCTTAACTTACTCCCAGTCATTTTAATCATGGTTTTTAAAAATGACCCATAAACTAAATCGGTCAGGGGTCCGGTTACCAGGTCGAATGGTCCGACCATTTTAACAAAAATATAAAAAATAAAAAAATATCAAAATCATTCGAACGGTTAATTGCCCAAATCAATGATTTACTGACCAAAATCAACTGTTTTAGACAAATTTCCAATTTTGAAGAAAACCGAAAATAGTCACTTGACTGGTTCCCGATTTTTTCAGTCCGATCCGATTTTAAAAACTATAATCGACATGTTACGTCCCATGGGTAGGAATGTGGGAACAGGCAGTGGGTAGCAGATGCAAGCACTGTTTAGGTTCATTCCAAATTATTATTCAATTATTTTCTTTGAAGTGACCTGTGAGTTATTCTTTGAAACTTCATTATGATTTTTATAATCTTTTATTTCAACATCACATTGAATGTAGGATAATCTCCAAGTTTTCTATTTGAAGTAATAATTACTTAAATTTGCTTTACTTTAACAATAATGCAGTATTGTTTAAAGGTGATAAAAACAATAATTTCTTCCCTTTTCTTCTTATTTCCCACATAAGTTCTTTTTATGCATTAAATAAATATGCCATGGCTATATATAAATCATCATGTTGTCCCTACTGTCTTAGGTAGGGGTGTTAATGTAGGTTTATTATAAATGGACCAGGTCCAACTCAATTTAATGAATATTTTAGGCCACTTTGGATCGGTCAAATTCAATGTTTGGACTATCTAATATGTTCAAATTCATTTTGATTTAGATTGGTTTCAATCCAAATCCAATCCATTGAAACATATATTCTTATCTTATATCAATGGATATTGGCTTAATCCAACCCAATCTAATGTAAATTTGTTATGGACGGACCAGGTCCAATCCAATCTAATAAATATTTTGGATTAGATTGGTCCAATCCAATATGTTTTGTTGGTTCATCCAATTCGTCGAAATTGATTTTGGACTGGATGGGGTCTAATCCAAAACTTTTAATGGATTGGATGGACCAATAAGACATAATGAATTGGATTAGTCTAGACTTAATGGTCTAAAGTATTTATTGGATTGGATTGGACCTAGTCCATTTGTAATGAATTTATATTGGACTTGATCGGATTGAACCAATATCTAGTCCATTGATATAAGATAAGAGCACAGGTGTCATTAGACCATGTTTAGGATGGACCCAATCTAAATTTAAACCAATTTGAACAATTTGGACAGTCTAGACATAAAATTAGACCAGTCTAGCTAAAATGGTCCAAAGTATTCATTGGATTAAATTGGACCTGGTCCATCTGCAATGGACTCATTGGACAGGATCAAATTGGACCAATATCCAGTCCATTGACAACCATATATTATCCTCCGTTGATACCCTTATGCCGTATTTGGATTGAATAAAATGGTATGGAGAACTATATAAAGTATAAACCTACCTTTTTCTTCAAACCAAATACAGCCTTATGTTGAGCCCATCAAGGTCTCAAGAAAGAGCTTCTTTTTATAACTTTTCCCCTTTACCCCCTTTTCTCCCCAAAGTGCTGATTGCGGGATTGGATTCCTCGTCAAGAAAGAGCTTCTTGAAGCATAGTTTTTGATGAGGGCAGATTTGGCCCTCCAGTGAAATTGTGACACCTGGCACCTCATGCCAACTAAGTCTAGCCTCTTGACAACTAGACAGCTCGCCATAGGCAACTCGCCATAAGCAGCTTGCCACAGGCAGCTCGCCATATACAGCTCGCCATGGCAAGGCAGCTCGCCACAGGCAGCTCGCCATAGGCAACTCGCCACTAAGCAACTCGAGCTCGCCACAGGCAGCTCCCCAAAGGCAGCTCGCCACATGCAGCTAGCCACAGGCAGCTCGCCATAGGCAGCTCTCCATAGGCAGCTCGCCACAGGCAGCTCACCCTCAGCTTGGTAACTTAGACAACCCGGCATTGCATAGGCAGCTCGCCACTAAGCAGTTCGTCCCCAAGTATCGCAGGAAAATCTCCTGCCTGACAACCTGGCCCAGACACCGACCCGCTGACTGACATAGGCGCTGACCTAACAACCTGGCCCAGACACCGACCCGCCGACTGACGCAGGCGCCGCCGTGACAACCTGGCCCAGGCGCCGACCTGGCCGCCTGACACAAGCGCCAGCCTGACGACCTCGAGGAGTTCACCACCGTACCCCGGTTCTGACGGGATGTGACGAGTCTTACCGTTTGGAGGCTTTTCACCCACCTAACCCGCGAGGACTCCTGTATATAAAGACCTCACCCCCCAAAGGGGAGAGGGAGGGGAAAAAAGGATGGTAACCCCTGCTCTCTAGCTATCTCATTTCTCTCCAAGCTCTCTGTAATCAGAATGCTAACTTAGGCATCGGAGAGTCTCCACCGGGAAAATACCCCCGGGTCCTCTGATTCAGTTCTCGCAGGTCCCTCAGCACCCGCCGCCTACAAAGGAGAGGAAACCACCTCATGCAGAGGGTAGTCAAGTTGTGTTGCACCAGGGAGCTCCACCATCCTCTGAGTTGCAGGCCGCCTAGGAGCAGGTCAAATGACAAGTCCACCAGGCAGTTCGCCACCAGGCAGCTCGCCACTAGGCAGCTCGCCACCAGGCAGTTCTCCACCAGGTAGTTTGCCACCAAGCTGTTCGTCACCAAGCAGCTCTCCACCAGGGAACTCGCCACCAGGTAGTTTGCCACCAGGCAGTTCGCCACCAGGCAACTCGCCACTGGGCAGTTCTCCACCAGGGAGTTTGCCACCAAGCAGTTCGTCACCAAGTAGCTCTCCACCAGGGAGCTCGCCACCAGGCAGTTCTCCACCAGGGAGTTGGCGACCTAAAGTTAGTAGTGCTGCCCCCGAAGGTCGAGCTCCTAGTAGCTTCTTGTAGGAGTGGGTGACCAACATTACGAAGTTGATGCAGCATAATCATAGCTCGACACCTCACAGGCAAAGCCTACGGGCCACATTACTGCTTAAGGCCCGGTCGCTTCTCCGGCATGGGTGAAGTCAAAGAAGAGTAGACTACGAGTCACTCCCAAAGCCTACGGGCCACATTACTGCTTAAGACCCGGTCGCCTCTCCGGCACGGGCAAAAGTCAAAAGAAGATAAGACTACAAGTCACTCCCAAAGCCTACGGGCCACACTATTGCTAAATATCCAGTCGCTTCCTCAACAGGAGCAAAATTAGCAAAAGTGAACTATAAATCGCCCCAGAGTGTAAGGGCTACACTACTGAACTGGCGGAGACCCCCTCGCCTTACTGGCATCTCGCCACATATAGGCAGCTCCCGAAGTCTAAGGAATTGGATCAGCACTTACTAGCTCGTCGACTTACGGGCCAAAAGAAATCTACTCCCTTCACTGAGTTACTCTCAGCTCGGGAGTGGGGGGCAAATGATGAGGGCAGATTTGGCCCTCCAGTGAAATTGTGACACCTGGCACCTCATGCCAGCTAAGTGTAGCCTCTTGACAACTAGACAGCTCGCCATAGGCAGCTCGCTATAGGCAACTCGCCATAAGCAGCTTGCCACAGGAAGCTCGCCATATGCAGCTCGCCATAAGCAGCTCGCCATATGTAGCTCGCCATAAGCAGCTCGCCATAGGCAACTTTCCACAGGTAGCTCGCCATAGGCAGCTTGCCATAGGCAGCTCGCCATAAGCAGCTCGCCATAGGCAACTCGCCACTAAGCAGCTCGAGCTCGCCACAGGCAGCTCGCCACATGCAGCTAGCCACAGGCAGCTCGCCATAGGCAGCTCTCCATAGGCAGCTCCCCACAGGCAGCTCGCCACATGCAGCTAGCCACAGGCAGCTCGCCACAGGCAGCTCACCCTCAGCCTGGTAACTTAGACAACTCGGCATTGCATAGGCAGCTCGCCACAGGCAGCTCACCCTTAGCCTGGTAACTTAGACAACTCGGCATTGCATAGGCAGCTCACCACTAAGCAGTTCGTCCCCAAGTATCGCAGGATGATCTCCTGCCTGACAACCTGGCCCAGACACCGACCCACCGATTGACACAGGTGCCGACCTGACAACCTGGCCCAGACACTGACCCGCTGGCTGACACAGGCGCCGACCTGACAACCTGGCCCAGACACCGACCCGCCGACTGACGCAGGCCCCGCCCTGACAACCTGGCCCAGGCGCCGACCTGGCCGCCTAACACAAGCGCCAGGAAGATCTCCCACCTAACCCGCGAGGACTCCGATATATAAAGAACTCACCCCCCAAAGGGGAGAGGGAGGGGAAAAAAGGATGGTAACCCCTGCTCTCTAGCTCTCTCATTTCTCTCCAAGCTCTCTGTAATCAGAATGCTAACTTAGGCATCGGAGAGTCTCCACCGGGAAAATACCCCCGGGTCCTCTGATTCAGTTCTCGCAGGTCCCTCAGCACCCGCCGCCTACAAAGGAGAGGAAACCACCTCATGCAGAGGGTAGTTGAGTTGTGTTGCACCAGGGAGCTCCACCATCCTCTGAGTTGCAGGCCGCCTAGGAGCAGGTCAAATGACAAGTCCACCAGGCAGTTCGCCACCAGGCAACTCGCCACCAGGCAATTCGCCACTAGGCAGCTCGCCACCGGGCAGTTCTCCACCAGGGAGTTTGCCACCAAGCAGTTCGTCACCAAGTATCTCTCCACCAGGGAGCTCGCCACTAGGCAGTTCGTCACCAAGTAGCTTTCCACCAGGGAGCTCGCCACCAGGCAGTTCGCCACCAGGGAGCTCGCCACCGGGCAGTTCTCCACCAGGGAGTTTGCCACCAAGTAGTTCGTCACCAAGTAGCTCTCCACCAGGGAGCTCGCCACTAGGCAGTTCGTCACCAAGTAGCTTTCCACCAGGGAGCTCGCCACTAGGCAGTTCGCCACCAGGCAGCTCGCCACCGAGCAGTTCTCCACTAGGGAGTTTGCCACCAAGCAGTTCGTCACCAAGTAGCTCTCCACTAGGGAGCTTGCCACCAGGCAGTTCTCCACCAGGGAGTTCGCCACCAAGTAGCTCATCACCAAGGCACGTCACTACCGGGTCAAATAATGAGGTACTTAGCCAAAAAAAAATTATACATCACAAAAAATGGTACGTGACCAGAAATGGTTACATCAGTTTTTGTTCTTCAAGATGTATTGTTTATTTAGGAAATCACGTGGCAACAATTCTTCTTACCCATTTCTGTGGAATAAATATCCGTCTGCTGGTAGGTATGTTTGGTTAAAGTTCTAAATCAAAGAATCATTATACAAAGAACGAATTTTGAGCCTAGGCTGTGTTTGGTTGCAGTCCAATGCTATTTGTACTAGTACAAATGTAAAAAATGCAAAATTCTTGTTTAATTTTGTTTTGAATTCTACTTTATTCTGTTTTATGTATTAATTTAATTCATTTGTATTGTAACCAAACAAAATAAGCTAATTAAAACTTAAAACAAGAATATGTCAGAGCATCAATGCACAGCCTAAAAACAAAAATGATTATTATTATAATGAGTTTGGGCCTAGAAAAAAAAAACAAATCAGTTCCAACAACTTTCAGATATCCGAACTTGAAAATGATTCTTAAAATCACACAATTCATCGGGATTAATGTCTCTAAAACCATGCAAACCATAAAGCCTAAATCAAAAGATCGGATGGCACTCAAACGCAATTACAAAAAGAGATACACCCAAAGCTCATATGTCCAATTCCATAATCCAAATTAAATCAGTCTTAGCCCCTGGCCTGGTGGCATCATTGGGTTTTAGCACATATTGATGTAGATATTTAGCTCACCATGACAAAGCTCATATGTAACGGCATGTAGAACAAATTTTGGAACCAAACGATCCCTTCATGGATTGGAGTGATGTGGGTTAGTTAAATGTGGATCATTGACTATACCATGAGATCATGTGTTTGAATCCAGCTTACCAAGAGACGCAAAATTCAAAAATAAATAAAATAAAAAAAGATAAACCATTGACGTACTATATATAGTGAACTTTAGGTTTATGGTATTCCAATTCTCGTGTAATATTATTGTAAATAAACCCTTGAATTGTGGGATGATGATTCCTTTGTGATAACTTAAAGTTAACCTTTCAAAGACCTTATTATTCTTTAGTCTGCAAGTTGCTTTGAGAGAAGTCATCCCTTTCAAAGCTCAAAGCTCAGTTGGAAGAAGAATTATAAAACCCAATTGGGCAAAACTACTTTCTGTTGATCCCGTCCTCTAAGTTGCTTTTATAATAACTTCAATCCTCAATTCCTCTGACTTGACCACTGACCCAAAGACCTAGAGAGATCAATTAGAACCAAGCATTTTATATTTCAATTTAGATCCACCATTCAATGAACGTTTTTTTTTTAATACTAGAGACCAATATAATAGAAAAAGAAGGGACAAAATACTAGGCCCTTTCATTTACCAAATGGTCTTTGGTGTATTATCCTTTTCACATGTAGTTTGGAAAAGTGCAACTCTAGAAAGATTCTTTCACATTTTCTTCTTCTACAGAGTGGATGCATGCCTAATCACTTCCCTTTAATGTACCATTGTGAATGCAGAATCGATTTGATGATGAGAACCATCAAGCAATCTGACTGTCATTATCTCTACTACCACTCGAGATAGAGTGATGGATCCAGCTTTGCTTCTTTGTCACTTGTCTTCTCTCTTCTCTTGTGTTCAGTCACGAATGCATAGTTTCCTACAAAAAAAAACAAAGATATTTGGTAGTCTCAAACCTCAATATTGCTCGGTTAGGACTTATGAGGTCTGAAGTGAATTTGTTGGACCCACCCCAATAGGAAAGTTGTTGGAAAATGATTGGACGTCTCCACCACTGCACCTACCTACCTCTACCTCTGATGCTTTCTCTCTCTCTGGTTTGTCTCTAATTTGGTATTATCGGTGCTAGGTAGAGAGGATAATATCCACTAATTAATTTCTTTTATCAAGGCTTTATGACCACTTTGTGGCTAAGAGTTCCCCCACAAGGTCTTCAACCTTGAAACCCAAAAGCTATGGCTTTCTTTATCTATAAACAACGTGGTAGGTCATTCTCTTATATTGTCAACTTTTCATGAAAATATTGTATATTTTCTTCTTTCTTCCCCCATGTCATTCTCTTGTATGCCATGAGACATACTTTGTCTAAGGGTGGCATTTACTACTTATTAGTCCAATCTGCCTTTTGATGTGTCTTTAATCTGTTTTCTAGTTGTTTGGTTCAGCTAATCCTAGCTCAGTTTAAAATTTCAAATGGGTTTGATAGGTTCACATTGGACAGTCTAGTTAAAGGTCCAATCCCAATCGCCTCCTCACCCTAATAAACCAAAGTTGGTTTTGGGTTGTGCATCTAACAAAAAAGACCCCACTATAGCTATTAGCTCTGGCTTCAAATCCCCGGCCGAATTTGCTTTTGATTCGTCTTCAATCTTAGCGAACGTCGTGAGTCGTAAGTCATAACTACCGGCCAAGTGTAAAAGACTCGTATGTATTCAATTCCATTGTGCATTTGTGCGTGTGCACGGGTGAATTGACTGCATTTGCCCATGAAGAGACCTCAGACTCACAGACAGAGACTTGGGAAGGTGTAACATCAAAACTGTTAAGAACCCTAAAAAGAAAACTGAAAATCTATGACAAATAACATATTTGGAGCAAAGATCTTGGTATCCCCACAAAAAAAAAAAAAAAACAAAAAACTTAGCTTTAATCAAGTAAAAAAGTAATGGGTAAAATGTCCTCAAAGAAAGCTTTAATAATGGAAACATGTAATCATGCATGTAACACAGAGAAACAAAATTAGATCAGGCAAAAAGGTAGGAGATCAGAGAGAGAGAGATTCCTTTAGTGTGGCCGTGTGGGTCCCTGCACAGCTCAAGTTGTAGGCCATGATGGGTAATGAAGTAGAGGATCTAGAGGCGTGGAAAGGGAAAAAAAATAAAGGAATTGGATGGCTTTTCCCTCTCTTTCTCTTGCTCAGTTCCCCCTATAGTCTTTTGGCAGACTTCTTTAATCAATCCTTCGTCTCTTTTTTGACTCGGGCTTGTCTTGTTCTTTTCCACCATTCTCTCAGTGCGGTCAGTGGGAACAAATTAAGAAACAAATACAGTGGGAACATATTACAGAAAAAACTCGGTGGGAGCAAAGTAAAAATGAAAAAAAAAACAATTGTAGACCATGCAGCAATCCAACAACTCTCAAGAAATATATAATATTAATATATTTGAAAAGTAAAATCAGATACATAATTAAAAGAAAGGAAAATATTAGAATACTTTCTGGTCTCTTTATGAGTTTTTCTTGAAATTGCAATCAATCGAATTAGCTTGCAAGTTACAACAATAGAGACAGACTAGAGGAAGGAAACAACGTAAAGAAAAGAGGAAAACGAAAACAAAAACAGAAAGGGAACAGAAATAAGGTCCAACGGCTACATTTCACACCCTCTTACTTTTTGTTTTTTGGGTAGGGGGGATTCGGCATTCGGACCCCACGAATTTGCCTCGCGTTGATTTCGGTCTGTTTGTTACAAATCTCTCAGCTCATTAAAGCCATCTACCTTCCATCCTCCGCAATTCCCGCAGAGTGGAACCAAGCCGGGGAAGGATAGTAGGATACAACAACAACAGCTCTCACCCTCTCCACATCAAAAGAACCTGTTACTTATAGGGTTTTAGCCGGTTCCCCCGATCTCTCCTTGTTCTGCAATCCCCATTTGAGCTAATCTGTGATAATTCCCCATCTTCGACCCATTTCCTGATCTGGGTCGTTCTGGGGTTTCTCCAATTCGGTCGATGTCCTCAGGTTTCGCTCAGTAATGGGTTGCATTACGTCGAAGCAGGCGGTTTCTGTAACCCCTGCTTTTGATCATTCTGGGGCGTTCCGGGACAACGGATCCGGGGTTTCGGCTTCTTCACTGCGAAACCGATCCGGGTTGGTCGAATTGGAGAACAAGAAGAAGAAGAAAAAGAAGGCCGAGTCAGGAGATGCTGCTAGCGAATTGGGGGAGTCAAAGAGGGGGAGCTCTAATGGCGGGGATTCCTTTAGCTTGAGATTGGGAAATCTGCCTAAATATGTGGAAGGGGAGCAAGTTGCAGCCGGGTGGCCTGCTTGGCTGAGCGCCGTCGCGGGCGAAGCTATTCAAGGATGGGTGCCCCTCAAAGCCGATTCTTTTGAGAAACTGGAGAAGGTAGGGTAGAATCTTACGTAAACCATCCTACCCGGTATTTAATTTTTTTTTACTTGGAACTTTGATGGTTTTTTTTTTCTTTTTTTTTCATGCGGTTGGATTCATTAAACCTTTTCTTTTTCATTTTTTTCTTCTTCTTCCCCTTTTCTTATTATGGCAGCATTTCCATATAAAAATAGAAAGAAAAAATAAAATAAAAATGAAATTTTATGAAGAGACAATGCCTCTTTTTTTTTTTGAAAATTTAACAAAAATAAAGATTACCCATTTCACCTCTTTCACTTATTTGTCCTTTTATTCGATGATGATTTCAATTTGTTTCTTCTTCCTGCAAGAAATTTATCAATTGTTTTTCTTCGTTTTTTTCGCCATCCTAAAATTCTCTCTTACCATCCCCCCCCCCCGAAAAAAAAAAAAAGAAAACAAAATTTGTTGCTTCTTTCGAAATTAATAAAGTTGTATAGGTTTGCCACAATCATAGTCTTTTGCTTCCTTCTGAAATTGCTTCCCTGTGTTGAATTCGTGTATATTGTATAGTGCAAGAAGACATTCCATTTCTGACATTTATCTTCTGTGAATTTAATAAACTGGACTTCATATTATGTATCAATTACAAGACTATTAGTACGATTTTATAATATTTCTATATATAAGTATCCTTATTTATATGTGCTACATTTTTTCTTCACCAACTGCTGTAAAACTCCACCACAGCATAATAGCTCCAGATATGGTTATTCTTGTTAATCCATGTATATTTCCTTTTGTGGTCCTAACGGTTTGGACCACCTTTTAGTTAGATGCTTGCTTACCTATTTCAGGGACTTTCCCAGGTTAATTGAATAAAATTGGTGAAGTGATTCGAAAAAGTAATTTTGGGATACAAAGACTTTAAGATTTCCTGTTTGGCTTAGAGCCAGAGTATATATTGGTTATGATTTAGCATTACAACCCTCCGTTAGCACTGTGATTCAGTTTTATGCATGCGGCTACTGTTAGTGAGAGAGGTGTTCTCATTAAGGACATTGTGCCTCAAACATGATATTAGCCTTATTGTATTAATGAAATTCCGGCACTTGGCTTCATTTTTTTCTTTCTAATCATGTTTTCCAAGTGTCCGATAACAGAAACTAGTTTTATTAAAATCCCCACCCTTTTTGCCTAATAAATCTAAGTATTTTCAGACCAGAATCTTATTGTTCTACATTGATATTTGTAGATTGGACAAGGTACATATAGCAGCGTTTTCCGAGCATGTGAATTAGACACTGGGAAGATAGTTGCCCTGAAAAAGGTGCGGTTTGACAATTTTGAGCCTGAGAGCGTTAGGTTTATGGCACGAGAAATATTGATTCTCCGCAGGCTTGACCATCCAAACATTGTAAAATTGGAGGGGTTAATTACCTCTCGATTGTCATGCAGTATATACCTTGTTTTTGAGTATATGGAACATGATCTTGCCGGACTATCATCTTGTCCAGACATCAAGTTCAGTGAGCCACAGGTTTGTTGATTTCTTTGTTATGCATTAGCACAATAGAAATACAGGAATATTAGCACTGGAAAGGAATGGCACAGTAATCAAGTTTTTTTTCCTGATTTACAAAGATAATTGTTAATGTAATACTAGAAGAAGGGCTTGAACATCCAACTTAACAGCCATAGTTCTATCCAAGTAATTTCAACTTTGTTTCTCTCATACCACTGAGGTTGATTGTTGAAATTTTGAGTAGCTTATAGAGTCATTCCCAAATTTTTAGACTAAATTGTATTTTATTGGATGGTTAAGATCATCATAGAGTATCCAAAATCATCAGAGTTTCCAATATTTTGGTTTGATTGAAAACTATGTCAACGTTATGTATGCTTTTCAATATTGGGATTGTTTGGTTTATTGAACCTGGAGTATCATATTCTTTCTTGTTATTTATTATTTTGTATCAAAGCTTTAATGGCCGATACTGTTCAGGTTAAGTGCTATATGCGCCAATTATTGTCTGGACTTGAGCATTGTCACTCTCGCGGTATCATGCATAGGGACATCAAGGGATCCAATCTGTTAGTTAATAATGAAGGAATTCTCAAAGTGGCTGATTTTGGCCTAGCAAATTTCTATAATCCTGGGCATAGACAACTGTTAACAAGTCGGGTTGTAACTCTGTGGTACCGTCCTCCAGAACTCTTGCTGGGTTCCACAGAATATGGAGCATCTGTGGATCTATGGAGTGTTGGTTGTGTATTCGCAGAACTTCTCCTTGGGAAGCCAATCCTTCAGGGAAAAACTGAGGTGATCATTATATGACATTTTCTTAAAGTATCTCTTGTTTGTTTTTTGCATGAAAATCCTAATAGTGTTATATTATTCAGCAGTATTTAGTTATGCCAATGAAAGGAGAGAATTTGGGAATAAGAAGACAATTTGGCGAATGGTAGAGGTCAAATAATAAAACATTGTTAGAAGGAAGTGATCTCCACAGGAAGAAATCATACATAGTTGCGTATAAAATAAAGAACTATCATTTAGCTAGTTTCCAAGTTTTATATTTCATTCAGCATGCATATTTATTGAAAAAAAAAATATCTATTCTCTTTATTAGAACATTAAATTTCCTCTTAGAACATGGCAAATCATCTTATCTAGATGACAAATAATATTTTAAATATATTAATTTCAATGTTTTCACAAATAATACTAATAGAATATTTAATAGAGCAATTTCATATCAATTAGCAACTAGAAGAGGAGGCTATAACTTTATATAAAAAAAAATTAAAGATTGAAATTTGAAGAGAAAAAGAATAAGGATGGAGCTGCAAATTTATTTAATGTGTGTGAGAGAGATGGGGAGAGAGAGAGAGAATAGGAAAAACAAAAAAGAAACCTTTTTATACTTCTATTCTTTTCTTTTCTCTTTTCAAAAACCTTTGATCTTTTAAATTTCAATAGTAAAACTTTAAAACAAAGTATTAATGATATATATGGTATATTAACACACTTATCAGTAAGATGAGGCATTTTGAAATTACAAGAAGGCGCTCGCCTTGTCATTTTTGTTGCCTATATGGGCACCTTGTTTCTTTAAGTCAGGAGTTTAGGTGAGGTGCCCAGTCAATGGGTGCCTAGGTGGCGCCTTGACAACTATGGTCTGACTTTTTCCGGTGCATTATGTAATGCTATGGATAAAATGTATATGATCGAATTTATTTTTAGAATATAATCTTATGGAAGTAGTTGGACATGATTCCCATCAAATTGCTACCCCACTATTTAATATTTACATCACTCCTATTTGTTGAATACCCTCGTACTCCTTTCTGGAGGAACTTATGTTCTTCCTTTATAGAGATAACTCATTGTACCCCCCCCCCCAAACAGAAAAAGATAACCATCTTTGATCTACTTAAGTGTATAACCTTTCATAAGTAGCCAGGAATTCTAGATTGGGCAAGATACATATATCTGCATTTTCTGAGCACGAGTTAGGCACTGGGAGGATAGTTGCCTGAAAAAGGTGCAGTTCGACAAATTTGAGCCCAATGAGCCCAAGAGCATTAGGTTTATGGCATGGGATTTGGGATATATTTATTCTCCACTGGCTTGACCAACCAAACATTGTAACATTGGCACAGTAAGAAAATAAAGCACAGTAAGATTTGATCTTTCTTATTCTTGTTCCCTTTAAAACATATCAAAAGATCAATGTGGAAGTAGCATGAAATATATTGTTGTATGGGATGCCTCTTACCAATATCTGTTGTCTTAATATACATGTACAGTTCTGATTTCTTTGTTTTGTTTTTATTTTTATTTTGTGCTTATTCTTATTTCTTCTTATTTCTCTTCTTTAGTTTTTTTTCTTGTGGAAGTGAAAGGCACATATATTTATATCAGGAAATAAATTCTAGGTGGCTACATCATTACCTTTTCCAGTTTAAGTTCTAAAGGGAGAATTCATATCCCATGTACAGGTTGAACAATTGCACAAAATTTTCAAGCTCTGTGGCTCCCCACCTGATGAATATTGGAATAAGTCCAAACTTCCTCATGCAACTATTTTTAGACCCAAGCATCCATATGAGAGTTGTCTTCGGGAGACATGTAAAGATTTTCCTGCAACTGCTGTGAATCTGATAGAAATGCTTCTTTCTGTAGAACCATACAAGCGTGGTACTGCTTCTTCTGCTCTTGCATCTGAGGTAACTCATGCAGAACTTTCATCACCCATAAATTCCTAATGTACAAATTATGTTGGAAAAAAAAAAAAGAATCAATCTGTTTCAGCATGTTCAAATACAAACCCACCCTACAAAGATTGCTATTTTATTGCACAAGTGGTTGTATGCCATGTGATTTTTGCATGTTGTCTTTAATAATCATAGAAAAAATTTCCCTCACCATTTTCTTGACTTTTTACCTGGCACATTGCCTCAATCCATATAAACCAAATTTAAGCCATAACTTGTGGGTGACCAACTAAAATATTTCAGAGGGAAGACAGTCTATTTATCGACTATTATCAACCAAATTGTGACTGATCATCCATATCTCACATTTTCCCTTGGTCCTGTGTGGCAAGGAAACTCCCTCTTCTGAAGGTTGTATTTGACACCACACTGTATTCACATTTTGGACATAAGCTGATCTTTTTTTTTTTTTTTTTTTGACAGCAACTGCCAGGAAATCTGGCCAACAAACTCAATTATAAATCAAACAAAACAAAGCCAGATTACACTTTTGAAATCCCAACACTTCCCCAAGCTTATCCCCAATGTCTTCTTTGGATAGATGGCTGAAAACTTGTGGCATTTCTAAAAAAATGTAATTTCCTAAATTTCCTTGAAATAAAAATGCATCAATTTTTTATTGAAAATACATAATGCACTATGTATGTGTTTGTGTGTGCATAGGAAAAAGGTTACCTAATCGGGTCAAATAAGGAGCGTCCCTACATCACCTGCCATATTTTTGCCACATGGAGGAATGATGTGTCAAATCCAATGTCCACCAAATATATGACCAACTGACCATCTATTCAATCCTCCAGTCCATATCAACCCTATGCCCCACCTTTTATTTTAACATTGAATTGAATTTGTGTCAGAAGATGCTTTATTTCAGATATATGGTATGATCTTCTAGCTCAAATTTGTCCCACTAGTAGAGGATAATGAGAGGAAACTATGAGGCCATTTTGAACTGCTAACGAACTTTCCACCTGAAAGATTTCTTAGCCATTCAGCCTTGTGCACTAAATGACTTGGACTAGCAAGCCCATTTTCATATATCTATATTGATGTGTAATTTTATAAAACACTTTCCTTTCAAAATTCTTCAAAGTGGAATGCAATTATTTTACTTTTGTTCATCTTATATGAAACTGAAATTATTCACGGTTTTGGTAAAACCTTCTCCTGTATTTGGTGTATCTGGCTTACTTTCCAGAGTAAAAATATTCTTCTGATTCAGTTTCTTGTGTTCAATCTCAGTATTTCACAACAAAGCCCTATGCATGTGACCCATCAACTTTACCAAAGTACCCACCTAACAAAGAGATAGATGCAAAATGTCGTGAGGAGGAACGAAGGTAAGCTCTTTGTCAACTGTTCACTGCAAGTTTATGGTTTCATATCCTCTCTTAAATAACTGAATCTGTGGTTGTAACCCTGGATAAAGTTTAAAACAAAGGTTGAATAACCAAGTCAAATTGCCACTCATCAGGACTGGTTCCACCTGTTTTGGGCCTAATATCTATTAGTTGTTTCAGAATTTGTTTATGCTAAACTTTTTTAGTTTTTGAACTTATAAGTGTAAGACTCCATACTGTTGTATTGAAGTCTTTTGAATCATTGTTGGACAAGTGGCAATTCAAAGCCAGTATTGCGTCCATGAACTATATGTTAACTGAATCAGGAGTTTATCAAGGCCAAATCAAGCTTTAATCTCTAGAACCATGTTATCTAGCTAAAAAGGATCGCTCGGAAAGTTCAGTATGTCTCCAATACTAACTGCGTAATTTGCATTACTGCAATGCTTTTAGGAGAAGGGCTGGTGGGAGAGTGCGTGGACCTGAAGCAACTAGGAGGCCAACAAGAGTTTGTAGAGCTTCACGGGAATCAATCAGTAAACTGGCATCCAAACCGGTCTCTCTCTCTCTCTCTCTCTCTCTCTCCACACACCGCAAACAAAAGATAAAACCTTGTTCTCATTGATTATTTCTATTTTTTCTTCAGGAATTGCAAGAAAGTACCAAAGGTGCCCATAAGATCAATGGTTGTGATTCACTTACTTCCAAGGAAGATAAAGACACTACATTATGTGAAATGCCAAAACCATCAAATAATACCATGCAAGAAGCTTTCCACATGAAATATGCATCTCAAGGGGAAATTCCTTTCTCTGGCCCATTACATGTCACAGCATCAAGTGGTTTTGCTTGGGCAAAAAGGAGAAAGGAGGATGCACCAACCAGAAGATCACATAGTAGGTCTAGTTCAAGAGGTCAAGTTTCTAATGCAGTAGATCCATCAAGTCTCCTGCAAACAAGAAATAATTCAGACCTAAAAATAGAAAATGGGGAAGCTTTATATGGGGCTCGCATTGATTCTAGAGATCATGATTCACATGATATTGCTAAGCGTGCAATGCTGAAACAATGGAGCCATTTAGACCATCCAGATTCTTTTGATGCATCTGATATATACCATTCTCAAGAACTATCAGTGGCACTGTATCAAAGGGAGGAAATGGCAGCTAAGAGAAGCAATCTGGTAAGGATACAAATAATGATAGATCAATGATGAAGATTTATTTATCCTTTTTGAACTTGGGGTGTCAACTAAGTCAGGATTGAGTGACTGAGTTCAAACCCAAATTTATATAAAAAAGCCAATGCTTCTTTTGAAAATTCTAGCAGAGTGGCTGAAGGTTGATTGACTCAGTCACTTAGTTGAGTGACATTCCTATCAATAGGCTGAATGTCCTTTCTGAGACTTCTTCCCTTTGAGTTTAAATTCTTATTAAATATAAAACTCTCACAGGGTTATCAGGATCAAGGAGACATGGTTGAATTTTCAGGACCATTATTGTCTCAATCACATAGAGTTGATGAGCTCTTAGAGAGGCATGAGCGTCACATCCGTCAAGCAGTCCGCAGGTCATGGTTTCAAAGAGGTAGGAAAATTTCCATTTTGAATTTCTAAAATTTCTGCATGCTTAGTTTCTGGTATATCAGACGTTAAACATTGAAACTTTCAATAACCAATATTATCTGTGAAAAAGAGTAATAAAACATGGGGCAGAGGGCTGATATGGACTAAGGATTGAATATGGGGTCCCCTACCTCATGAACGGCATGGATATCCCACATCATCATCATTCCATGTGGTAAAAATATGGCCGGTCATGTAAGGATGTCCCTACACAACCCCACCTATTTCTGCCACGTGGAGGAACCATGTGGCCAATTTGGACTGTCCATCAGGTTGGGACCATTATGGTCTGCCATGAGTATGATTCCACAGTTCATGTCAGTGCTGTACCAAATTGAAATTTTGATTAACCAATTACAATCACTCAAGCTTCTAATTTTTCAATATAGAAGCCCATAAAAGATCATTTATTTGGGCACATGGCAAAGGATGTTGGTTTAAATATCAGAGCGGCTGCTTTGTCCAAAAGAAAAGCCAAAAATTTGATCTATTTCCATTCTAACCCTTCCAAGACCCCAGAGAGCTTGGCCCATCATATTGGGTAATGGCCCTTGGCATGGAATTTTGGGCCAAAATCTTTTCCATGAATATGGAGTGGCGAGAGGAATACAGGCACTCCTTTTGAGCCCCAAATTAAGTTGCCATGTGGAAGATTCCTTGGTTTTTTTGTGCATACCAAATTACCTAATTAGCAATATGCTTAACAAAATTTATCTTGACCTTGTTATAATATTTACGTCACAAGAAAATTACCAGTCTCTTAAACTTCCCCAGAACTTAGATACTGGTACTGAAATATTCTAGAGGTATCAAGCATCTTTTATCAATTCAATGTCTTGACTGCTTGTTCTAGGATGGATGTGGCTAGTGGCCTAGGTTGTCTTGACTGCTTGGCTTCATTTAGTTTTGTTGATACTGATATGGTGGATCTACCGTGGCAGGGAAAAGGCATGGAAAATAGTTGTCTGAGGTATGCCTTCCAGTTCAAACAGAAGTCTCCTGTTGATGAAGAAGGTAATTCAAGAAATGCAAATCTTGTCCCTAAATAAGGAGATGAATCTATTACCAGGGTATGCCGACCCCAAAAGTCTTGGTACACAAGCAATGAGAAGGGTAATTGCCATGTTCTCGGTTCTGAATTTGCCACCTGCCAGGGGATCTTAGATGATGGCAATTGAGCTGGGGTAGCCAAAATGAAGGCGATGGAGCTAGCTTGCTTTACTAGTTAACTTGAATAGTGTCGGCGAATGCTCTTCCAAGTCCATTTTTAACAGAAGCTGAGCTTCGTTTGATCAAAGAATTCAATTTGTGTAGATTGTAACTACATTAATTTTGTAATTCCTGGAAGTCCCAGAATTGTATAATGTGTATATCTAACAGTTAACTAGGTCCTTGTTCACGGTTACTTTTTAAGGATCTAGTTTTCTAGATTTCTAGTCAATAGTTTCATCCAACATCAATGAATAGAAAGGTTGTTTAAGGCCCGCAAGTGTTTCCTTTTCCCTCTTTGTTTACCCTCTGAGCATAGCATTGGTATTTTTGTTTTTTGCTTTTTTATATAGCATTGCTATTTGGTTGTTGATTTTAAGGGTAATTCATATCTTCATTGAGGGCCTCACTATCACTGAAGATTTGGACAAAAGCTCCTTTCCACTTCAATTTTCTTGAATTTATGCCAGCTTGCAGCAGTTCACATTTGCGCCCCAGAGAGCATGCATTGGGAACAGATTATCCCAATACACGGCTGGGATGTGTTTTGACAGGCATGAGGCATCCATGGGACGCCAACATGATCTCCCTTGCAAACTACAAGATTCGTGGCCATTCTTTCATTTCTTCTAAGAAGTCTCACTCTGGTAGCGCAGGACTAAAATTGAGAATCAAGGCTTTTGATGTATTGCAGTAGCCCCACTAAGACGTCACTTTTCCTAATTCAAGGTAGGAGGGCCATAGCAAAACATCAAAGACGTTGATTCTGTCGTTTCAGCGAGGGCTACGACACGGCCAATGTGGTTTGTTTTTTTAGGCACGTGCACTCTTGTAAATTGTAACTTGTGATTAGGGATTGGTAATTTTGGGTATCTGATTCGATCTGACCCTAATAGGATCTGTTTATCAAACTCCTATAGAGTTTGGGACGGATTTAGGTTTTAACTTTAAGGTATTCGATATTTGATACCTGAGATGTATAAATGTGAAACTATTATATTACTAGTAATTAAGCACGTGTTGTACTTGAGAATTTTTTTTATATTAATTATTTGAATTTTAGATATATCATAGTTAAGATAGAAATTGAAAATTAACAAAAGTAATAATATGATTAAAAATAAACTTAAATATTTGTTATTCAATTATGACATCATGGGTTTCTTGGAAAAGTTGGATCGTTGACCCACCATCTAGATAAGAAAATAGCATTGTTTTTTGATTAGTTTTAAATTAGGGAAAATTATAGCCATAACCGGTTGTACATTTAAAATTAAGCTACAAGTTGGTCCATAAACCAACATAATTCTGACAACCGGCTCTACATTTCAAATTAAAAACCCTCGCCATGCCATCGGAGGCTTATGTGGTTGTTTCCAACATGAGACTCTAATCTATGTTAGATACAACAAAAAGCTTATATTGAAATTGCCCTTTAATGTTGGGTGATTGGAAAATAAAAAAAAAAAAAAAAGGTTTTTAGTTTTTCTCTCCCTCTCCCTCACACCATCTCACTCACAATCATCTTTATCTGCTCAATAACTATGTGATTTGAAAATAAATAAAAATGGTTATTGGTTTCTGTATTTACATTCTCTATATCAATTTCTCTCATTCTCTCTCCCTCTACCTATCATTCTCCCTTAATCTCTCTCATTCTCTTTTTTGGTCGATCTCTCATTTTCCCTTAATTTCTATCGTTCTGCTTTAGTTTCTCTCTTGCTCCCTTTCTCGTTTGTTTTATTTTCTTACACACTTATATGGTATCAATCAAATCATATAAAAGAACATGAGACCAATTTGGCAAGATTAAAAAATCACTATATCAATTTGATAAAAATTCACAAGAAACTCTTAGCTATAAAATTTACACCAATTGGAGAACGATAGAGATTGAGGGAGAAGAAGATATCGATCGAGAGGGAGAAGAATGAGAAAGATTAAGGGAGAACAAGAGAGAGAGAGAGAGAGAGAGAGGTTTTGATTTGGCTACAAACCGAAGCTGAGAGAGTGGGAGAGATAGAGGGAGCGGGAGATCGAGAGATGATTATGAGAGTGAGAGAGAAGGGAGGGAGATCGAGACACAAAGGGCGTGGGAGAGAAACTGAAAACCTATTTTCAGTATAGGTTTTTTGTTGTGTCCAGCATGGATTAAAAGTCCCATGTTGGCAACAACCACATAAGCCTTCGATGACATGGCGGGGGTTTTTATAATTTGAAATGTAGAGCCAATTGTCAGAGTTTTGTTGGTTTTTGGACCAACTTGTATCCTAATTTTAAATGTACAACCAACTTTGATTATAATTTTCCCTTTAAATTATATATTTTATTTACATTATATAAAATATTTTTTATTTTTCACACTTAATTGTTGTTTGTCTATGGTATCATTTGGCTCAACCACTAACCCACCATATAAAAATAAAAATTGTTTGATTTCTAGGTTGACATTAAATTTTGTATTACATTTCCATCATTGATAAAATTATTTCTTATGTATAAAACTTATTTTTGTTTAATATAATGAATGCACAATATTAGAGATGTACCCAATATTTTATTTTTTATAAATATATAACATTAGATATGTGCCCAAAATTTTCTCTATCTTTTTTTATTTTTGTGATTCTTTGTATTTTCTATTATTAAAAACTTTATTATTTGACTATGACATCATTTAATTTCTAGGTAGATTTTGAAGTTGACATTCCATTTTTATCATTAATAAAAATACTTCTTGTATTTCATAGTTATTTATTTTAATTTTTTATTATTTAATTATGGCATTATTTATTAATTCATTTGACCCAAATGGTTGAATTGCTTGCCCACCACTGGGAGGGAAGAAAATGGTTTTGTTTTCAAATTACTTTTCAAAATATTTATTTTTATACTATTAAAATTAATATTGTGGATTTAATTATAAGAATTTAATGATGAGAAAAATTATATCTTAAATATAGGATTTAATGAGAGAGAATAGGAAAATATTTTTATTTCCAATTGGTTTTAAATTTTATATTCCATTTTCATCATTAATAAAAACATTTCTTATTTATAATACTTTATTATTGTTTAATATGTATGTTAAAAATGTTCCCAATTTTTTTAATTTCTATTTTTTTCATTTTATCTATTTTTAATTTTATTATTTAATCGTGACAACATGGATTAACCCATTTGATTCAAAATGATTTAATTTCTTACCACCACCTAGATGAAAATACTATTTTTGCTAGGTAGATTTTAAAAGTATAACCTTTATGTTATTGAAATTATTAATTTATTAAGTATGATTTAACTAATAGAACTTAATGATGAGAAGAAACAAAAATGACTTAAATATATGATTCAATGAACATGAATGCAAGTTAATAACTTAAATGTTAGATTTAATGAGAGGGAATTGAATGAATTGAATATATTTAAATTACCTCCTTTCAACTCATTTAATATGAAGAACCAAATGCCCTATTTGCCCTCATTTTTTATCAATAAATTTAAATATAGAGGGGTAAATTTTATCCTTAGAAAATTCCAGAAATATTCTTGTGTCCATTCGTGCTTTTTAAAGTAGTATAGAGGGAATTTTCGGGTATCTGATTCGTTCTAACCCTAATAGGATCTGTTTATCAAAATCCTATAGAGTTTGGGACGGGTTTAGGTTTTAACTTTAAGGTATCCGATACCCGATACATGAGATGTATAAATGTGAAACTATTATATTATATATCATGCACAAATTTATAAAGTTTAAGTAATAAGATAATTATTCTATTATTAGTATTTTATTTGTATAAATTTCTTGGGATTAAAATCATCATTTAATATAAATTTGGATTTAATAGATTGTTTATTTCATTTAGTTATAAAATACTAATTTTAAATATTATTTCTTTTAATTTTTAGTTGGAATTGTTAATCATATGTATGTATTGATTGTTTTGATGAACACAAAAGTTAATAAATATATTTTATTTCATTAAATAACACAAAAGGCAAAATGGCTTAGTGGCTTAAAGTAGTGCTAAGAGATTTAGTGTTATCATTAATGGATTCAGGTTCAAGTCACACTATAAGCATTAAAAATGTTTGGTCAAAAGGTTTAACGGGTGATAGCTTCTACCTAGGGGTGCAAATGGATCATATCATGATCCAATCTATTTGGTCAAATTTGGATCACCCCGATCAGAAATCGGATCAGATCGAGAAGATCCAATCCGATATATATTATATACTTATAAATATAAATAATACATATATTTTATAAATTTGTTATATTATTTATTTTTTATAAAAACATGTATATATATGATGAAAACAATTTAAAAAATACTTGTATTTTTTGTTTTTACTTTATTTAAATTAGTATATTTTATTTTTTTCTTTTAACAATTTATTAACTTTTAAAGAAAAAAAATCAGATTGGATCAAATCCAAAGATCCGACTTATCGATAGGATTCGAATTCAAATTGAGTCCTATAAGATCCGATTGGATCTTTAGATCGGGTTGGATCTGACATGAACAATGTCAGATCGGATTTGAATATACCCTGATTTGAATATGATCCAATCTGTTTACATCCCTACTTCTACCCCTGAGCAACTTTATAAGTGCTTTTGGTCAAAACTCTTTCCATTCCATATATTTCCCGTATCATAGATTTTCCCTTTGGAACTAATTAATTACTCAAAAACAAAACTATTCTTTATTAAGTGACAAATAAGCAATTCAACCATCTGAATCAAATTGGTCAACCATGAAGTAGTCATAGTGAGATAATAAAATTTTTAAATAGAATTAAATATAGAAAGTTACAAAAATGTATAAAAAACATTAGACACATTTATGATATTTTTATTAATCAAATTAAAAAATAATTGTAATAAACAATAATTATTTTTATTGGTGGTGAAAAAGAAATACATAATCTAAAACTAACAAAAAATTAAATTATGTTCCTATTCGGCAGAAATCAATAGTTCAACTTTTGGGTCAAATGTCTCAACCTCTAATGTCATAATTAAATAATAAAAAATAATAAAATATAAAAACACAAAATGAAAAAAATGCATAAATTTTACAAAAAAACATTTGGGAACAATGATAATATCATATGTTTATCATATTAAACAAAAATAAGTGTGACATATCAGAATTATTTTTACACACAGAGAAATAAAAAAAAAAATGAACGCATCTGTAATTCTATACTTACACTACTATTAAAATATGAATAAGATTGTGAAACTTTTTTTGACTAAAATACTCATTGTTTTAATTTAATCCCTATTTACTTATGAGGTTTAAAATGTAATTTGAACTACTACTTTTAATGTCATTTAATTCCTTCTCTTTACATTTTTTTTTTATAAATGAACAAAAAATAAATGCATTAAGAAGATAAAATATTACAAAAGGAAGAGTTCGGCCAGGCATTTGGGTATGTCAATGATACTCCAAACTTTGCAACCTAATATGAGGTGTTTACACAAATGGATTCAAATTTTGCAATTTACATCTGATTAATAACAAAAAATAAAAAATACATTTTGGATACATTATTACTATCATTATCATCATATTGTCACATGCAAAACATATGTACACTTACTAGTTTCTTGAAAAATGGGAATATCCTAGCCACCAAAAATACCAAAATTCAAAACGTGGTGTGTGTGTGTGTGTGTTGTGTGTGTGATTATCATAGGTTGTCGGCTAGCCCAGACGGAGAATCCGGATCACATGCCAATACCCTAGCAACATCATCTCGCATGCCCATCTGATACATGATGAAGCCAACTTTTAGGGTGGTCCCAGTTTCATAGTGAGATGTGCAGTGTCAGATCAAGTTGGTAGGGTGTTGGAACATGTTTCATTGTCAGGTGATCCCAACTCTACACCCAGAATTCTCCAACCTTGGTGAAAGGAGGTTTAAATATAATTAAATATAGAAAATTACAAAAATGTAGAAAAAACATTAGACACATTTATGATATTTTTATTAATCAAATTAAAAATAATTGTAATAAACAACAATTATTTTTATTGGTAGTGAAAAAGAAATACATAATTTAAAACTAACAAAAAATGAAATTATGTTCCTATTCGGCAAAAATCAATAGTTCATCTTTTGGGCCAAATGTCTCAACCTCTAATGTCATAATTAAATAATAAAAATTAATAAAATATAGAAAAAAACAAAATGAAAGAAAAAATGCATAAATTTTACAAAAAAAAATAACATTTGGGAACAATGATAATATCATATATTTATCACATTAAACAAAAATAAGTGTGACATATCAGAATTATTTGTACACACATAGAAATAAAAAAAAAAAATGAGCACATCTATAATTCTATACTTACACTACTATTAAAATATGAATAAGATTGTGAAACTTTCTTTTGACTAAAATACTCATTTTTTAATTTAATCCCTATTTACTCATGAGGTTTAAAATGTAATTTGAACTACTAATTTTAACCTCATTCAATTCCTTTTCTTTACATTTTTTTATAAATAAACAAAAAATAGATGCATTAAGAAGATAAAATATTACAAAAAGAAGAGTTCAGCGAGTCATTTAGGTCTACCAATGATACTCGAAACTTTGCAACCTAATATGAGGTGTTTACGTAATCGGATTCAAATTTTGCAATATGCATCTAATTAATAATAAAAAATATGAAAACAAAAATAAAAAATACATGAATTTTATTGAAACTTTTGGATACATTATTACTATCATTATCATCATCTAGAATTGTCACATGCAAAACATATGTACACTTACTAGTTTCTTGAAAAATGGGAATATCCTAATCACCAAATATATCAAAATTCAAAACATGGTGTGCGCGCGTGTGTGTGTGTGTGTTATCATAGGTTGTCGGCTAGCCCATCTCCCATACGGCCATACCCATAAGAATCCGGATCATTTGCCAATACCTTAGCAACATCATCTGACACCGCACATCTCATACATGACGAAGCCAACTTTTATGGTGGGCCCCAATTTCATAGTGAAATGTGCAGTGTCAGATCAAGTTGGTAGGGTGTTGGAACATGTTTCATTGTCAGGTGATCCCAACTCTACACCCAGAATTCTCCAACCTTGGTGATTAGGGGTGTCAACGGTTTTCGAAAATCCGATTTCAAATTTGATATTCAACATAATCGAATCGAATTCGGATAATTCGAATATCTAATCGGTTGAATTCGGATATAACCTGATTCGATTCAATAAATATTCAAATTCGACCGATTATTTAATTTTTATATATAATATATAAAATATTTTATATAATATATAATAATTAAGTTATATAAATAATTTATATATTTATATACTTTATATCAATAAAATATTTATTTTATATATTTATTAATTATCTAAAATAATTAATTAATCGAATTCGAATTGAATCAGATTCAAATTCGGATATTAATTTTCAATATCCGTCAGATATCGAATCGAATTCGGATATCGAATTTTCTAATAGAATTCAAATTCGGATATTACCGGATCCGTTTACACCCATTTTGGTGACAGCAGGTTCTAATGGCACGTCTCTGCCACAACCAACCAGAACACTTACCAACGGAGCCTCTCAGTAGTAAAACATGGTGTGTTCCTTTCATAAAAACGGGATGTGTCAAAATCAGCCACCAGAATACCTTTGGGTATTTTATATAAACAAGAAAAATAAATAAACAAATAAAATAATAATCACCTATAGATCTGAGAAATCCAAACCCGATCTCATAGGGAGTTGCGTAAATTAAAAAATCGAAACCTGATTGAGAAAAGGGGATATTTTCATCGTAACCCTAATTATACTTCCCTTATTTTAGAGTTGTGTCAATGGATGGGGGCTTGCTCGGGACAGGATAGACCAGTTCCAAATCGATTATTAATTGGGATAATTGGGTCTGAACAGAGTAGGTTCAATTATCTATAATTACCTATAATAATAATAATAATAGTTGGAACTTTTTTATAATATAACGTTAATAAAAATGACAGTAAATAATAAAGTAGTTATATATTGATAAAAAATGCAAGTATTTTTAACCAAAATGATCTCATATGAAGTTTAACCTTTTAACTATATAATTGATTTGGAACAGGAAAGGGACCCGACCCAATAATTGGGATACAAACCCGCACAGATCGAACCAAACTTAACATAATCAGTTCAGTCGGTTCAAATTCTTTCTGATAAACCCGACCCATTGACTGCTCTATCTTACTTCAACTTTTATTTTGCCTAATTGACCCCGATGTCCTTATATATATATATATCACCCACAATAAGCCCAAACATAGCAGCAGATTCCTTGTATCCTAGACTAATGATATTGGGCTGCAAAGCTTACAATGCTGTAAGGCGTCTGAACGTATTTGAAAATATGTCTCTGTATTTCTAAACTTTGTATTTGTATTCTTCCCAAACTGAGTCCGAAGCTTGAGGGAAATTGTGAAAGGAACTTATAGCAACTTTTAACCCATTTCAAAATGAATAGAGAAACACAAAAGCAAAGGGATGAATATGATAGTGGAGTATAATCTCTCAGTTGAACTGAGTTGAGTTGAGGTGGCATGTTTGTTTGGATGCCCATGAAACAGATCTAACCTGGATCTTATTTACAGACTGGACTGGTTCCATCTACTTTAAATACAAATCAAATATACAATAGAAAACAAGGAAAAAGAGGAGAGGTGGCTCAGTTCTGTCACTCCGCCAAACAGAAAAAAAAAAAAAAAAATGAAACTTCTCAGGATAGGAAAATCTTCATGGAATTAACCTCATGCTGATTGCTGACCTTCTCCTTTCCCACTCTGTGGAATTGTTTATCTAGAGAGGGTGCATCATGCTAAGGAAGACTCAGTACTGAAGCAGATATGGGTTGAGGACTGATACCATTATTGAATTAAAAATAAAAAAAAAATTAAAAAAACATCTCTTAAATTAATAAATTGATTTTTCCGCCCTCTTCGTCAATCAAGCCGGAAACATCCATGGAAGCGTTACAATATGGACTTCTTGAGCTGTCCACCTGTGGCTATCATAACTTATGGCACATGACTCCACATCTTGTTATACAAATCAACTCTCATCAACCGTCATAATGGTTGGTATTTGACCGTTATTTACAAAATCAATCTTGTTCAATCTCACACAGCACAAGACTTTCTCTGGCAGTTCCTCAGGTTTCTGTGCCTGTCATGGCATTTAATAACAGTTAGTAGACAATAAAAACCTAGTTCAGTTTATCAAGTTTACGGATTCTTCAAGAATGGGAACTGAGATACAAGAAGATAGTGACGTGGAAGTGAAATTTGGTCCAGTACCTCATGCAACAAATGTCAAACTAGAAGACATGCACGGACTAAGTTATTTGTAATAAAACTTACTTGGAGAAAGCAACAAGAAAAATGAAAAGAGAAAAGGAAAGTAAATTACATTTGAAATCTAGAACTCTGGTTAACTGGAGTTTGCTTGGGCTATCCCATTACATAATGTACAGATGTGTGTGTGCGTATATATATATATAAAGATCAGCTAAACTACTTTGCAGTGTTGTCAGACTTCGACTGAACTATGTGTTTGAACCAGTGACTGGTGAGCCAATGAGCTTTTTGGGCGTGGTTATTTTATGATTCTTACAGGTTGAACAATCTAAAAATGCAGTCAACCAGTAAAACTGTTGCCCAGTGAGCTTTCAGGTTTTCCACTCCATCGGAGTCTGACAATACTACCACTTTGTTAAATATTACAGGAAAATAGTAATCAAAAGGGAAAGAAGGAGCAATTTTGATAAGATAAAGATCTGTACTTGGATAATTAAGCAGAAATCAATTATCCCATTTTTCAAACGTTCTCTAAATGATTCAAGTCCCTTCCTTGCTATGTAACTGAAGCGGTGTATATCCAGGTCTATCTCAAAGTAATTTGTACCCTGCATGAAAAATGGCAAGCATTAAGGAATAATCTTATGGCAGAAGCTGAATTATAACCTTTCATCGAACTTCAGATGCCAAGATAAAAAGGACTGGGCAGTTTCAAGTTTTCCACGACTAAAAATATTTTCATAAGAAACTTCAAGATTTCTTATAGAGAACTACTTTACAAGCTTGAAATTCAAATTTTGAAATTTTGTGCATAATTGCTATTCTCTCAATTAAGGAAAACAGACTACAAACCCTGTGGTAAAAGGATTTTTCCTTGTAAAGCATGCAGAGCTAATGTCTTGTACCAGTGCCACTCTTCGGACAATTCCATGAACCAAGTCAGATGACTCAGATACTCTATATCTGAGTTCTTCATTTTCATAATGCCAACATGAGAATTTCCACAAATACTAGAAACTTCAAAAAGTGGAATGATTTTCCCTTTATAACTTGCACTGGCAGAAACAGGAAACAACAAAGGGAATTTGTTATTTACCCTATAGAAATTGTGTTGGGGACGTGAAAGCACAGGCTTTTCATTGTAGGTGTGTAAGAGTTTTCTTTCAGCAGAGCTCAGGTGAAGATCGTCTGGATTGACAACACCACCCAGGATCTTTAATCTTTCTCTAAAAGGGACTGTTGAGTCCCCTGTAAATCCTTTAACCTTTTCCATTTCATCCTCAACCAGTTTCTGTAGCAAAGGACATTATTAGCCAGAAGAAATACCATACAAAGTAAATAATAAAAGCCTAAAATAAGATAAAATGTAATAGCAGTAAAAGAAGGAACATTTGAAATAAATCGTAACAACAAAGGAAAACATTAGGCAACCAATAGTGCTAAAACTCGACTTTGGAAATTTTCCTTAGAAAATCTATCACCAACTCATACAAGCCGTCTTCATACTTGTAGTCAGAAAATTGTCTACCCTGTGTAAACAGAATTCATCTCCTTTTTATCAATAAAATGGGAAGAAAAAGGCACTGCAGAGTAACCAATACTCCACATCCACATCATGGGAAAAGGTTTGTTAACATGGGAGTGAGTTTACAATATACAATAATGCCAAAAAACTTCGACTTGCAGTTAAATGGGAAGAAAATGACGCTGCAGAATAATAAATTATACATATCCACATCATAGGAAGAGGTTAGTATCATGGGAGTGAATTTAAGGCATAGTATACTGGGATGTGAATTAATCAATAACATGAGTTGAAACTAAGCATTTCTTATAAAAGAGAGGTTGGACGTTTTAGGGAATTATAGACTTCATGAATATAAAATAAAATAAAACTCATTTATGAGGAATGTCAATGGAGATTAGTTTCTTGTATTAAACATTCTTTAAGCTGAAAGTATAAGATAAAATGAGAACTAGAAAAAACACTTTAACAAAAGCATCTGCAGTGCATCTGTAAGATATAATTTGTAACTCCCAAGAAACAAGCACAAAAAAATAAAAAATTTACCTTAATGCTATGCTGAAAATGAGGGGAGATCTCTTTCTCAAAGTTTTCTGAGACCTTAAAATATAATACAAGGCTCATGCCTTCTCCATCACAGTCACCAAGGAACATGGGAGAAGGATAAGTGGGCAGCTGCAGAAAAAAAAAAATGCATTATGAGATGATTCAGTATTGATACATACCACATTGGGTGGGGGTGGGGGGAAGGGTTTCAAGTAAAGAGAAGAAATAATTCATACCTGAATATTAACAATTAGGAGTGAGGGTGCTTTGTCATATGGTGTCACAGATGGAAGCTCAAGATGCTGGGCAATGTGGTTTATCTTTCTTGAGCAGACAAATAAATCAACACCAATAGGGGCATATGGACTGTAATTTGGAGCAGGGGACTTCTGCTTGTCTCTGCATGATTGATTTTCAAGGTTAGGTTGGTTAAGTCCTTGCATGCACAAATATAATCCATTGATCAAAACAGAACTATCAGCAGTAATGGAAAATGTCTAAAATTTTGATACATGATTGAATGAAACAGATAAATAGCATGCCTGAAATAGCTCTCCGCACGAAGCTTAAAGACTGAAGGTGAAATTGCAGACCAGCATCCTGGGGTTGGCTTCTCTACGGTTGAACATGGAATCAGTAGTCCTGCTCTTGGACGATATAGGAATTTCTTTGAGGCACCTGCATGATTTTAATTACATTTGTATCATGGAAATTGTTGAATGTAATAAAATTAGAACTGTGCACAATATCATAAGATGACATACAAGGGCATTAAGATTGAAATTGAATCACCCTGAAGAGACAACAGGGTTGAAAAATAAGGCTCTGTAGTAGCATGGTTAGTAACCTGAATCAATTTTGTTCTTTTTGTATAGAAGGTGATGGAATTAAGAAAGGAAGAACAAATGGGAGAAATTTGTGACTTAATCACAATAAAGAACAATTTCTTGTAGTAAATGAGAAATTTTCAATTGAAGAACAAATGACTATTAGATTGATGAAACCAGATCAAATCTTGGCATGGTGTCAGATTCGCAGGGGCAATTGTGAAACTCAAAACACATCCCAATCGGTTGTAGAATTCCACAAGATGGTCAAGGCTTATTTGATGTCTTATTTCCTTCACTGTATCCACTTTATTTGTAGTCCACATTTTCAGGAAATAATGCATAATAAAGTTTTAATGGATGTGTATACTTACAAATTCCAGAAATTTCCTCTCCATCATAGGACTTCTGCTTGAAAGAAAGCCTGATAACTGTTGACTTCTTCCATTGAGGCAATGGACTTGATGGAGGTTGATTCATGTCATTAAAATTGACAGAAGGACCTAACCGAGGTAAACAAGACTTCAGGGTACTTTCTTGAGTTTTCTCTTCAGAATCATGCCTATCCTCTTTTAGACCATTAAAACTTGCATAGGGCTTATCTAATACTTTTTTCATCTTGGTACAAGCTTCATCAGCCTTCCCCAGGCAAGAAAGCTCATAACCTTGGGTACTTAAAAGTGAAAATCCATCTGCATTCTTGCATTCATCTTTGATCAAGAACTTCTCAGTTTTACTTCCATCTATTTTAAAGTAGCTTCCATAAGGATTATCTAATACTTTTTTCATCTTCGTACAAGTTTCATCAGCCTTCCCCAGGCAAGAAAGCTCATAACCTTGGGTGCTTAAAAGTGAAAATCCATCTGCATTCTTGCATTCATCTTTGATCAAGAACTTCTCGGTTTTACTTCCATCTATTTTCAAGTAACTTTCATAGAATTCCTCATACTTGCACCCAGAATCAACAAATGTAGCAGCTTCATACTGAAGTAATTGGGCACCTGAGATATTCCCAATTGCATTGCTTATAGAAGGAAAACAGTCTGCAACAGGTAGGTTGGCAAGTATTAATCATAAATGGCAAAATCAGTCCAGTCGACCAGTTGGATAGAAAGTAAAAATGGATAAGTGTGCATTCTATGGATCACATCTAGGGGACCTCCCGAGTAATAGAGTGAACATAACAAACTCTTAGGCCCCATTCATTTTTCTTTTGGCCATTTACCCAGGTATTTCTTTAATTTCCCAGGTGAGTGAGATAATAACCATTTTACCCTTAAAAAACAGAATTAGAAGGGACAATATTATCCCATCATGTGCTGGCAACTTCCCCCCAGGTGGGAAAGTTACACCTGGGAGATAAGTGATACCTATGGTAAGTGACTTATCTGTGGGACCCACGTGAATCCGCAAAAAGAACGTGGGATTGATGGTCAATGGGAACCATTTTCCCATTGACCAACTTCCCCTCTACATTTACCGAAAAACGAGTGCGCCCTTATAGAATTCTGGAAAGTTTACTGACTTCAGAGATGCAGAAAATAAGGTGGTTAGAATCAACAATGGAGTTAATTTTTGTTCCTTTCATTGCTGGGAACTCTTCAAATACGGTAAGAATGTCTTGCATTCAAATCATTCAATTAAACTGGTTGTGGTAAAAGGTGATTGGGCTTACCTTCATGAACACTACTAAAGTCATCATCATCAGAGTCAGAGTCAAGAATACTGGCAGAATCAAACCATGCTTCCTCTTGGCATTTTGCTGCAAACAAATAAACCTCTATAGTGAATTCTCAGATCATCTAATGAAGGAACCCATGTCGTCTGGCACAAGAAGGTAATTCACCCGGGCAAGAATTTTTTTAAGATAATGGCTTCCATGAAATGTTATCTAAATTGATGAGGTACAAATGAACAATTTTCATATTTTATATGTGAGTTCAGTATGCATGATACAGAAGCAGATTGAGGAGAAAGGTTATATTTCATTTCCCAACCAGAAAATTTATACAGATGAAACTCAATTTTACAAACCCAACAAGCCATATCATCTATGATCAGAATTTTTCTTTCAATTCCTATAATGGAAATCTAAAAGATTTCTAAGAGCCCATTAATAACATTCTGTAATCTATACTGTTTACATGTTCCTGTCCTGGGACAAGTAAGTAGGAAACTAGTAATGGGA
Source organism: Nelumbo nucifera (assembly GCF_055504915.1). NCBI lineage: Eukaryota > Viridiplantae > Streptophyta > Magnoliopsida > Proteales > Nelumbonaceae > Nelumbo > Nelumbo nucifera. The sequence goes on along the minus strand of NC_142652.1, from coordinate 18,882,969 downwards.
ATTTTTATATCATGCCGATAGGTAGAAGGTATAATGGAATGAAAATTTGGAAATTTCCTATTTATATGAAAGTACGCAGCATATAGAAACATCCCATGATTCAAAGAAATTCATTTTTTTTTTAAACAAAGCTTCTCCAAGTTGATCAAGTTGTCCTTTCTAGTTTGCGGTGCTCATATGAAAATGTACAAAGTTTATTAAACAGGCTAAACAATGAAATCTGGTTCTAAAATGAGTACACTTTCAAAAAACCATCAAACCCAATCACCAGTCTTAAACAGAATATCAGAATATAATATAGATCCATGGAAAAGGTTAGTGACAGACAGTTCAACATGCCCCACATAAATATATCATTTCCGTCAAAAATCAACTTAAGTGAATAATTTCCACATATGGCCAGAATAATTTTCTTCTTTATTGTTCCTTTTTTTCCCATTTTGAGTACCATGAAGATGCACACTGTAGATGTCTTCTGTCACCTGATCTGATTGTTTTTTGACATTGGAATGTTTCCAAATTGAGAAATTGTTATAAGGAGAGAGAAGGTACCATTCGTATCGACTTGGTGATGCCATTGCAACTGGGTTAGATGGAATGTCAAATTGGAAACCTCTGATCTCGTGCATGTAGTTGTTGCACCCTTTTCAAAATCAACATGAACAAACTCACTTAGAGCAAAATCCGTTACACGACTTTCTGCATCACAAATCCGGTTCTTTGGCGCATTTCCCCGGCGTTTGCTGGATCTGTAAGAATACTTCCTCCGCGGTACAATTCTTCTGTCTGGCGCTGATACACATGCACCCATTTATGACTTCACTAAATCCCAGTAACAAGGGAAATTTTCTTCATAGGCGATGAAACCCTCAGGACAAGAGCTGGTAGAAAGTGCATGAACTCCAGAAACGCAAGGAACCTGGCAAGTAGTAGCCAAAAAACATGGGCATGTAAGAAAGAAAGTTCACTTATTTTAATTCACCTTCGGTTCTATTTTACTACAGCTTTGCTAATCCATTTTGCAGCCCATACAAGTTCTACTCAACGCAGATACACACAGTACAAAACGACGTTGTGTTGGCAAGACCAAAACACCTTGTGTGCCAAACCAGAAGTCCGAAATGAAAAAAGGAAAAAGAAATCCTTTTGTTGGTCAAACAAACTTTCTGAACTCAGATCCTGAAGGTTCAGATGATCCAGAGTGGGTCTTTTATTGAGAGAGTACCTCTCCATTCAACGAGTCAAGGAGACAGATACCCACTTGGATGTTTGCCCCCACTTGAAGTGACTAGGGGATTGTAAGGTCAAACTCAAATGAATAGGTTCCCATTTCTCTGTGTCGGGTTCTTCACCAACGCAAGTGCGATTGTGAGTCCTTGTCATTTGTTTTTTACATTAGCAATTAATGACTCGTCAGGAAAATATAAAGAAAATAGAAAAACAATGGAGGAAGATGAATGAAATAAAAAAAGATATTGATATTGCAATTTGGAATTTACCATAATCATCAAAACCGTGGCAGAGAATACGGTTGACATGTTAGAGTGGAAAGAGAAATGCAATTTGGAGAAGAAACGAGTATTTCACCTCCGGAAGAACCCTATAGATAAGGAAAAGCTACCAAATTAGATGTTGATATGGACATATCAAATTCAAAATGCGGTTTGCAGTTTAACATGAATCCTGTAGCTATGATCTAAAGAAGACGTACCTGTATAATTTTAGTGAAACAGATCAAAAATTTCAGAAATTAAAAAAAAAAAAGAAATTTTCTTAACACAACTGAAAATGAATATGTAGAAAGTAGAAACGAGAATAAGATGACTGTTATTCTCATTCACATAAAATCAAATAGAACATGAAATATCTGGAGGGGACTACAAGAAGAGACGGCAAATGGTCCACTTCAAATCCAAATAAAAAAAGAAAACAAATATATATTAGAATTAAAAAAACAAAGAAGCGCGCGCAGAGAAAGAACGAGAAATTTGATTCTTTGGAATTCCCGAACGCAGACGAAGTTCTGGGAATTTAATTGAAAAACGACGATTATTTAGTAATGCAAGCCAAACAAAATTAAAGCTTGCAAATCAGAAGTGTAAGAAAGCACTGATTAAACAGAGGGATAGAATGAGGAAGCGCTTGCAAACGATTTTCAAATTACAAATAAAACATGAAAATAAACGGTATAACCGATGAATCTATAAACAGATTAAATGAAATAAAAATAGCTAAAACAAATAAACAAAAATTATATCACCAAGCCGCAAATGCACAGAAATATAGAGAGAGGGAGTTGAAAAGGATCTGACAATGAGTAGCAATCTTGAACGGTAAATCCAGCAAACGTACAGAGACGTGAATGCCATTATAAGAATATTTGAATCTATCGAAAGAAACCCATAAAAAGAACAAAACCAAAAAAAATGAGAGAGAGAGAAAAGAGACCTGAAGCGAGGGAGACAAGGGTCCAGTTCCAGCAGGGATGAAGAGCAAGTAGCCGTTGTTGCAGAAGAGATGGGTCGAAGATGGTCTTCCCCCTTCTGCAACAACAACAATAAAAACAGCAATGACAACGACAATAACGAACGCCGACAATAACCAGAACTGCTGCCAATTCAAACCAGATTGAGAGAGACGGAGAAAAAAATCAGAGCAGTCCGTCGTCGTCGGACTCAATTCTCTATCCTACCACCCTCCCTTTTTATTCTGTGCATTCTCCTGCTTCCTTCTTGTTTTCCCCCCCGAGATTTCGCGGGCCAAGACGAGCTCCACCTCTCCTCTTATTGCCACGTGTCATCCTCCCTCATTTAAACAATTCTTTATTTTCTTTTTTTTGTTAATTATTTTATTGGTCCATCGTCTCAAATATCGTGAATCGTGTTCTCAATTCGTTCGTCGTTCCAGACCCGTATTTTGTAGGCATAGCCGCATAGGTGTGTAACTTAGGCGGGTCCGGTCCGATCGGAATCGATTCAGCCCGAAATTTTATACGGGCTGTACTTGATTTTTTTTCCTCGGACCCAAGATATCGAGTTTCGGGCTGAGCCCGAGCTTACTCCTTAGGTAGCTCGAGTCCAAAATTAGAACGAATTTATTAACCAATCGAGGTCAGCCTGAACGAGAGCCTAATTCAAGAGTATCAAATTACAGTACAGGCTGGGATCCGATTGAGAAAATCAGACTTGACCTCTAATTTTACCTAGGTTTAAGCCTTAAGTTCAAATTTTTAAGATTAGGCCTGGATTAACCATAAACCCGACTCAATCCTCCTAACTTTCACCCCTAATAAAAGTATGTGTTACATGGACATTTAGTAATTTGATCGTGTAAAATAATTAAATACTTAGGTAGATAATTAAAATAATTAAATACTTTATACTAATGAACATTAACGATGTCCTAACAGAAGAATTCAGCTCCGATCAGGGTAAAGTTAAAACCCGTTTGAACAGTTTTTACAGCTTTGAGAATATCTCCATACGGAAGTCGATGCCGATTTCCACAAATTTAAGGAAACGTGAGTTTTGGAAAATAAAGCTTTTTGAATTTTTCATAATATCCTTAAGATTTTTCTTAATTTCGCTCAATTTATTAATAAGATGTTAATAACCTAATTTTTATTTTCTTAAAATAATAATTTCAAGGATACAATAAATCAATGAAAAACCTTAAAGTTCACTCATTAATCGAATGGTTTTGATTGATGGAAAGGTTGGCATGTGCAGAGTTTGATCCAGAAGTCATATGTTTACACGTAAGCTTCATGAGGTCGAAGGAGTGGGATACACAGATCATGCAAAGGCAATTCAAATCCAATGGTTCACATTTCACAAATGCAGAGACAAAAGTCCACCAATATGTCGTCTGCTCTCTGTTCTCTGGTTTTTTATGAACGTTTCGTGATAAGACGAGTCAACCCGGGTGCCCGGGTTGGACTTCAGAAACGAATGAATGCAGTTTTTCCCCTCACCATTATAATTAATTAATTAATTAATAGCTGTATTTTATTACGTCAAAATCAGAATGAACTGGCTGGACAAAATGACCAAAATGCTTTTCATTTTACTCAAAATCCCCGTTACGTCGATAAAATACGGTATGTGAAAAATAGGGAGTTGATTTTTCCCAACCTGATCAAATCACTTTAACCGGACTTTTTACCGTACTATAACTATTACTTTTACCATCCAAATCTTATATTACAAAAATCCGGATTATTTAGCTATTATAAATTTTAGTTATGTTTTATGAAAAAATTCCTTGGGTTGGACCCAGAATTGTTGCTACAGAGGCAGAAGCCCAGAAGGCCAGAACTGATGTAATTGTTAGTACCGATATGCAGAATGAAATATCGGCACGTGGATTTTTTGTTAATTTGATATTTTTATTAACAAAAAATAAAATATGCTTTTTTGGGGGCCTAATTTTCATTCCATCATCTAAAATAAAATAAATAAATAAATTTATGTTTTTAGGTTTTGAAGTAAATAATTGATAATCCAGTAAGTTTTTAGTCAAATGTGGATTGACAATCAACCAAGAAGAAAAGAAAGCGAAATGAGTTCATTTGTTGCAACGTTGAATTGAGATTAAACAATCTGACCATTTGAAAAATTAGCGGCACCAAAAGCCTCTAATAGATAGTGGCTTAATAGGATATTGAGACACGTGGTATTTTTATATTTTTTAAATTTAGATATATGGTATTTTTTGATAAATTTATATTAAAGTCCACAACCCATTATCACCATTAAGACTAAGACAAGTGGCTTCTCATTTTTTGGAAAGGTAGACACGTAATTTTTGAGAAATTCCTACTAAAACTCATTACCCACTACCAGCCCCTCACCATTCAAACATGTGGCCTTCTCATTTCTTGAAAAACTAGACATGTGATATTTTTTAATGAATTACTATTAAAGCTCATAATCCACTACCACCATTTAGACATATGGGCATTCTATTAATTCAAAAAATATGATTCAAGAAGTGAGTAGTTTCACTCCTAAACATTCTCAATAAACACTTATTTATTAGCTTAACACATATTTATTCATAGTCTATTAAATACAAATGGTGGGACCCATTAAAAGATTATCATAAACCCATATTTGTTTTTAAATATTTTTTTTCAAAAAGAAAATACTTTATTAATTACAAACTTGATTTAACTTTTAGGAAGCAACCTAATTTAACTTTTAAAAATAAATAACTCAAAATATATTTATTAGATAAATTGTAATACCAAATAAAGTGGGTTATTGTTGACCAATAAGATCTCATCCAATATCTTAAATCAAATTAAAAAAAAAAAAACATAAATTAATAGTGGATTTCAAATAAAATAGGTTAGAATAGATTGTCAATTACAAAGATGCAAGACCCATATTAGTTTTTTTAGTTTAATTTTTGATAACTAAATAGTAAACTTCAAACTAAATTCTACACACATTTAGTTACCCCGAACTTAGTATGGGGGTCATTCTCTAGTGTCTAACATGAAAGGAGCAAAAGAGGGCTGAGCTGAGCATAGAATGTCAAATCAGCATTTAGTTTATCATGGTGATCTATACGCATAGATACTTATAAAATCAAGCATTGATTTATGTGTGTGCCTATCATTGGGGGAAATTTCATTTTAATGTTTCTTCCAATGATTAGGCGTTTATTCACTATTATGCTGATGTTGTGCCTAATGGCACTTAGTGGCGTCTATTTGTCATAAACAGTTGACATTATTACTTGTCTCGACTTTGAAGAAAAATCAAGTACAAATGTTTAGTTAATAAACGGAAGTTCTACCAAATACATACTTTATCTTCAATGTTTTTGAGCTACCCGCCCAACTTGAATCCCAATCTTCGTGAAATTGGGCCAATCACGATACATTCACTAGGTCAATCGCACGTGTGGGTTAGGAATGGCAACGGGGCGAGTTTAGAATGAGGGCCGTATTTCATCTCAACCCTTTGAAACAAATTTCTGTTTTTTACTCTGATCCCGGTTAGGGATAAAAGTAGCCTTCCATTCCTGATCCCCCCTATGGAGACAATTTTTTTTGTCAAGAACCCAAATCTTGAAAATTTTTAAATTAAAAGTTTCTTTATAAAAAAATAGATTTACTTTATTAACTTTTTAAATATAAATAATACTTTAAATATATTTTGACAAACGTTAAGCCATGTATCCAACGAGAATGGGAAAAATTATCGTTCCTGGTGTGAGGTGTCAATGCAATGCTATAATGGTTGACCCAGGTCCAGCATTACAAGCAGAACCTCCATAGAATTGAAACTTGTCTGACATGAAATCGGATTTGGTCCTCATAGCCCGCTCTAATGTATTGGGCAGAGCCTACATTACAGAACCGAAAGAACTGGCCCAATTGTATATAGTCTAGGCCTGCATGACGTGTCTTGGTTATAATTAAGTCGGACGGGTTTTGGTTGTCACGACATTGAATTAACTGTCAATTATAATGGAGTCAGACCAGATAGTCCTAATTAAAATAGTTGGGTCTTATTTTTATTACAACCAACAAAATAACATAAAATATTGAAACAAAAAATAATAATAATAATAATAGATCAGAACTTGCACTTAAATCATTTGCACTATCATAATTTTGCATCATTGCAAATAAATTTATTCTAGGGCCAATATGATTTTATTTCAGATAGATTAGGTTCAATCCAATCCCATGAATACTTTGGACCAATCCAATTTAATGTCTGGAGTGTTCAATCTATTCAAATTAATTTTACTTTAGATCGTCTAGTCCAAACCTGATCTATTGACATCCTTTCACTTATCTTTTGTCAATAAATCGGATATTGATCCAATCCAAAATAAATCCATTATAGATGAATCAAGTCCAATCAAATCGAATGAATACCATTAGTCCTCCAACTCATTCATTCAAATCGATTTTGATTTAAATAGGTTCCAACCCAAACCCTGTTAATTGACACCCCTGGTCAATCCTGACCCGGACCAGATTAAAAAGTGTGGGATGATGAACTCAGAATATTGTTAGCCAACAACTACTAGGGTAGGTCACTAGGTGTTACACAAGATAACTATGAATCTCCCGAGTCACCCTCACTTGGCGATGATAAGTTGGAACATCGGGTCCATCACTCAAGTAACCTAAGAAGACCGTAGGAGGAGGACACGTAACACAAACGAGCAGAAGGTGAACAAAGAGAGTCCTATTAACTTTGGTCATGTGGATTGTGGAGGTTTTATCGCCTTTACCTATCGCAGTCATCAGGTTGTTGGTGGGAATGAGAGAATCTTCCCCCTTTTCAAGCTCTTACTCTTCACGCTTTTTTCCTTTTTGTTGATGGGAGCCGGAGATAATAGGATTAAGGATGCCTCAGGAAATAAGAAAAAAAAAAAAAAAAAAACTACTTTTGCTTTACAAGGGCTGAGTGTACTCTCTAGTCTCTACTGATGATTCATTTTTATTTTCCACGAAAAGAAAAAACCGGCAACCCGGTCACACACAGAGACCAGACAAGTAAATACAAACCTTTCTTTATATTCTTTTTCCATAAAATTTAGAGGGGTTGTCACGACGTACATGCACTGTGCATAAAGTTTTAGTTTTGGAAAAAAGCGGGTGGGTAGTTGGGCAATGGATATGGTAAAAGGGTAGAGCTTTTGTCCATTCGTCTTGGATTCTGATTCATACTTTGGCATTCATGTGATCATGTTCATCTCCATGACTGAAGCAAAATAAATATTATATATATATAACAATTCTTATTGACCCGGCTTGATGGAATCGGTGACCTGGTCACAATCTCAGTTCGATTCAACCTGTAACTCGCTAGGTAGTAAATTATAAATCCAGTAGGCAAGATTCAAAGAATTGACACGCTCTATATGTCGCAGTCTATTTCAAACTTTCAATAATAGATTGGTGCCGATATGTTGTGTATCAATAATTGAAGAATACTAGTATATAGGTTATTGGATTTTTGTATTATTTTTTTTTAAATATTTATATTAGTTAGTATAAAATATTAAAATAAAAAGGATAAAAACAATAGAATGAAAATGAAGTGATCTATTACTAATACTGTAATACATTAATCCAAAGAGGAAACGATTGAAATGGTGCTTGATGTAAAGGATATTGATATGGTGTTTATTTTAAGGGTTTATCTCTTTTTTGCAGTTAAAATGTCTCTATGAATATTGAGTTTTTAACTGCAAAAAGGAAACAAGTGTTTAAAATAAGGAATGTCAAATGCAGCTTTAGGTAACATGAGAATGGCTTATTAGAAAAACACTAAAATTAACGTTTTTTTAGATCTATTGATGATTTTTTATTGTTTTGCGCATATAACTCCTAGTAATAGTGAATTGTAAGAAAATGTTTAAAGGTGATTTTCTTATTTTTTGAGACATTTTCATACAAAACGTTTATCAATTAAAACATTGATTTTATACCAAAATAAATACTTTAATCAGGTAAATTTCAACTATCTGCAAAATATTCGAAGTGATCCTTGTATATTAACAAATAATGTCTGATATGACCAACCCCAGCTCAATCTAATAATGATTTCTTTCCTTTGTTTGTTTGTTTTCATGTTCTTATTTGTCATTATATTTGAATCGAATCAGAGAGCAAAAGAAGTCATAAAACTTTTTAGGGCGGTAGGGGAGCCGGTGGGGCCAAATGATTCTACATGTTCATCCAATTGTGTTTCCACTTTCCACGTGGCAAGTTACAGTCCAACAAATTAAATTAACATCCAACCGAAGCCCAACAACAAAAGAAACACGGAGGACCAGGTTGGATTGGCCACGAAATGTCTTAACCCCTATCCACCTGCAGAAATGTTTCCATATCCAAACAGAAAGCTTTTGTCAACAAAATCGTTTTTGTGCTTTTTATATATGTAATGGTTTGTCAACATGATAAATGTGGTCAAACAGATTTCACATTCAAACCAACATTTAATTAGAATTGTGGTATGGAGGAATCCTAAGCATGTTACTGTTAGTTAGGGGCTATTACTGTCATACTTTGGAAAAACTTTGGCTACTTTTAGAAAGGAAGAAATGCTCCTTTTTCACAATGGATAATCTAGAAATTATAGCTAAATAAGTTACTTCTTGAATAATCAGTCACAATAAAATCAAGCTTAAATTGTTATCAAGTGAGTGGTTGCTTGGTTGGTGATGGAGAGTGGTTTGGCCCGACCTTATAATAAGGGGACACGTGGACATGACTATATAAGTGATAGTTCAGCATAACGAGTTCGGTACAACTCAGCGTAATGAAGCTCGTTGACTCAGTCTGACAGCCTGCCTAAAGTGGTAACTCGCTACAAGATGATGCTTCGTTGCCCCGAGCTAAGACTCCCCCAAGTAGGAAGCACCCCGAGCTAAAATTCTCCCAAGTAGGGAGAATCCCGAACTGAAGACACTTCAGGTTAAGCTCGTCAGCTCCCTAACATAAGCTCGCTCCTGCCTAAGGCTACCTCAGGGACCCGCCTCGGAGAAGCACATCGGTGCATCACCAGCAACTCGGTGTAAGGTAGCTCGCTGCAAAGCAGTTCAGCGTATCGTAGAAGATTTTCTGCCTGACATCCGTACCTGCCAGACTGCACCCACATCTCTCGCCTAGCGGCGTCGTGCCTGCCAACCCTGGAAGTTGTCTCTTGTCTGGCAAGTTCGTACCCTGCAGCGATCACCCCTGCCCGACAGCTCAGCTCTGACAAATAACGGCCAGCCACTCCAAGCCGCTACCTAACAGCATATCGTCGTATCAGAGATTCGGAGGCGGTTACACTTGACAAGTCAGAATACCAGTACATAAGGAACCCGACCCCCAGGGGCGAAGGTATTGCGTGATCAATACTCTTAGCTCTTTAATTTCTCTGCAACTCTCTCTCTCTCCTTTGCTCTCCTAGCTTACTAACTTAATCGTTGGAGTGTTCCCGCCAAGTGAGCCCCCCGAGATCCTTCATCTTCTTCCTTACAGGTGTCTCTCGTCTATCGCCAGCTTGGAGCACAACCACTTCCAACTAGGAGTGACCAGGTCGCCCACCATCAGTTGGTATGTAAATTGGGTAATCTCAGAAGTGATGTGGTTTCGAGCCCATATATCAGCTTCCACCACCTTTGGAGAAGAGTTATTAGAATGTTACTGAAGAAAGTATGGTACTATGCTAAGAAAAAAAAATGAAATATGGCCCTTATCAGGACACAAAGGCAAGTGGTTCAATACCAAAAGGAAAAAAAAAAATGTTGCCGCTTCATAAATTTCATTTGCACTAGTACAATGTTTGGTAATGCAAATCAGAAGAGTATAAATTCTGGTCTATTACCTTACTTTGCTGTGACTTTTGAGTTCAGTTTCGGTCAGGGCAAAGCCCATTCGAACAGCCTTTACAGCCTTACATTGAGAATATCTCCCTGCTTACGTGCTTTATTTCATGGGGAGATATTCCCAATGCAAGATTGTAAAAGGCAGTTGGAACAGTGTGGGCATGGGCTTGCCCTAACGAAAACCGATTTTGTGGCTTTTATCTTAATTTATTTATGGGGTGTTCCACAACTTGGTTGGTTTTATTTTTAAAACAAAGTAGAATTTGCGTTCAATCATTTGCACTCACATATTTTTTTCACCAGTGCAAATAAAATTGCAGTGCAAACAAATTGTGCTCAAGTGGTTTAAAGAGAACAGGTGAACCTAAAGTAAAGCCATCACCATAATAAAAATGACTCTCAAAGACAAAGTCAAGCCATAGCAGAAGGACCCAAAAGAAGAACCTAAGATAAATCACAAGGTGTAATTAAAAACCATATTTATATCAACCTCCCATGGCTGAAGTGAGATATTCATGCCACGAATTTATATTTAAACCATTATTCATGGGTTGAAGAATATAAACCTGAAATACTCATAAATTGCTTTTCTTCCTAGATCATATCTAAGCCTGAAATACTCATAAATTGCTTTTCTTCCTAGATCATATCTAAGAATTAATAAAGAAGGACTTAACAAATAAACTCAACATACAAAGTTTTAATAGGCAAAGCCTGTTCTAATGGAGTCAAGGGCATTTGTTAAGCCATCAAATCAAGCAACAACAAACATGAACAGCTTTAGTAAGAACTAGGGCAACAACAAATAACTTTAACCGGTTAGACTTCAGGGAGCTCAAACACAACAAACAAAAAGGACAAGCAAGCATAAAAATATGTCAAAAGATGAAGTAGGTAAAAGACATTTACATTCCTCTTTTATGATGATGATGATTACAAAAGAACCCAAACAGATTTAAATAATTTTAATCTAATGTTCACTCGTCTCACAACCCACCAACAGTTCAATTCAAGCATATGGATGGGACCTATTTTCAAAATTTGAGCTCAAAGGATAGATCTGAAACCTGAAAGAGGGGCAACATTGTAATCTTGCAAATGTCATGAATTTTCAAATGGAAAATATATGACAAAAGGGCCTCGGAGATATCGAAAAGTAAGGTAAGTCTAAGAGAAAGACAGATAATAAGTTAATAACCCATCTAATTTTAACTTATTGAGAATGTAAAAGTGTGTGTCTTACTTATTTTATTACCATATATACCCCTCCAAAAACCCCAAATAGCTGGAACCAGCATTGGGTAATAGCCATTAAGTATGCCACGTATATTGCTGCTTAGGTAGCAGACCAAGAAAGACAACCTAGCTAATCAATTTTGCTGCTCATATGTTTATAATGCAGCTGAGATTGATCAACCACCTTTCTTCCTTGCAAAGCTGTCCTACGTACATTGTTGTTTCTATGTGGTAATTAGTAAAACTTTTCTCTGACTGAAAAAGTAAAATGGAAATTCTTTTGACCAAGGGAAAAGGGTTATTTGCCATATTCAAGTTGGGTACCCAAATGAGGGAAAAATTAAAAGAAAAACAAAAAAATTGGTTGGGCACCCAAACAGCCCACTGTGTTATGGTTGAGAAGGGGGACTATTGTACTTCTTCCAAATGGAAATTGGGTTTGGACCCATTATATTAATAGTTGAAGATGCCCCAAAGTTTTAATAGTAATATTCTCATTCTACCAACTAAGCTTGGAGCTTAGTACCAGTGGGTGGCAAGTCTTGACCCAAATCCTCAGCGCACCCAAAAATCCAAAACCACCTGATATGTTTTTTGGATTTGAATTACCTGACCGACATGATTTTGGGTGCCTGATCGACCAGAAAAGAAACTGCCCGCCTAAGGCTAAGAAGCTTAGTGTGAATGGTCCTCCAATTGGGTTGATGGGTCGGGTATAGTTTGAGTGTTTCCCACACATGACCCGGATGGCCCGACATTGGCCAATGGGCACTCCAACTTGAAGCAAACTTTAATGGGAAATTGGAAACCAGAGAACTTATCTTTAATTCTTTTTTTTGCCTCGATGGGCCAAAGTAGTAAAATCCTCGACCTCAACGCGGTCTTTGTTCATGTACCGATGCTACTTCCTACCGAGGGAGAGGTGCATGAATTGAAGCCTCTCTAACAAACGACACAGCAAGAATCAGTAGAGGATCTGCAACTATTTGTTTAAGCCCTCGTAACGCTAGATTTTATAGAAAAATCTAATGACCCGAATCCATTATTTCTGTTTAGATGTCCATTTTCTTTTTATTTTATTCATTTAACTACTCCTTTGTTCATGATTAAGGGGTTGGTGTAATCGCATTAGGAGTAAGTGGAAGCTTTTATTATAAAGCTTGTTTTAATGGCGGAGACTTCAGAGGAAAGCGACCAATGATTTGATAGAAGATACAAGATAGGATTGTTGAGAAACCTACTCGTGTTCATTGTTTATAAATATTTCTTGTTTGATGCTTTTATTGCTGAGCCTTGAGTTTGGTGAGAGATGGAGCTCGAAACCAAAAAGAGCTGATGGAGCTCGAAAGGATAAAAGTAGTAGTTTATATGGAAAGCTGAAAGCCTGAAACACAGCCCAAGCAGAAGCAGGGTCTTAAAGATTCCATTCCATGTTACTGAATTTAAAGCTGAAAGTGGTTACTTGGGAAGTGCAAGGAGGCACATGAAAGAAGCTCTTCCATTCATTGAGATCTGGACTACTTATGGTTTGAATCTCTTTCCTTTTCACTTTTCCAATTTACCAAAGTAAGATTCAACTTGGATTTTTCTGATGGTTTCTTTTTCTTGAGTGTTGAAATGGTAATAGGCAAGTCTGGGAGAGCTCTACCTTTTTCTGGTTTTCATCTTCTTATACGATTTTGCAGCTTTGGATACTGCACTGACTTTATTGAGTGGAGGAGCATAGTTACCTACTCACCTGAAATAGCTTTGATTGAACAGCAAATGGGTTTGGTAAATTATGTTGAATCAAATCAAACAGTGAATTAGCTAACTTTAGTGAGGAGAAAAGTGGGTACTTTGTTGTTTGGTAGCTGCAAAGTTGGCCAGATGTATTATTGAGTACTTGGCCTTATTTCAGGGCTGTAGGCAGTATAACACTGATAGTGTTGCATGGCCATTTATTCAAGTTAAGGGCTGTATTTAACAGTTGGCAACCCATGGGCCTCCACTGAAAGTCTGGGGATTTTAGATACAAAATGTTATTAACACTGAAGGCTGTAATCTGTATTGCACTCGGATTAGCTGCACTTGATGACTGTATTAAGGTTTGTGTAATCTAGCTGCACTTTGCGTGCATGGTTGATATGGGGCATGATTATTAGTTAAACAGTCCCTAATGCAGCCATCAAGTGCAGCTAATGTGTGTTCATAATAGGGATGCAAATGCAACTCAGGCTGGGTTGGATGAGGCTCAGGTCAACCCTTTTCCAATTCAACCCACTCTTCAATAGTAAATCAAACCACCCTTTGTCACCATTCTTTTCTCCTCTCCTCCCATATAAACATACTTATATGTATAAATCAATTATCAATTCATCATCATTATCACTAAACCCTTCCCCAATTATATGGAATCGGCTACACAAATCCGTGCATGTATTATATATAATATGCAAGAGCATAATATATATATATATACATTCAGTTCACATTAGATTAGGTCAGTTCAGGTTGGGTTAGATTACCGAAGGCATCAATTCTAACCCAATTCGGTCAATATAATGATTGGCATTTTCCAACCCTGATTCTAACCAATCTTCAGTCCAATCCAACCATTTTTTTTAAATGGGTTGGATCCAACCCAATTTTTTCAAATGCATGTGTTGGGTTGGATTCAGATTGGCCCAACCCAATAATGTTCTTGCCATTGAAATACTTGAATCTATAATGGTTTAAACAGAGCATTTAACTTGAGAAATCCCAACTTCATGGACCTCAACCGAAAGCCCCTCATGTTCTAAGCGGCGATCACTAAAGACATGTTTAATTTGATAGTCAATCAAGGATGACTTTGTTGATCCATGATCCAAAGCTTCCTCTAAGGCTCCTAAGGGTGTCAACGGACCGGTTTTGGTTTGGACCCCGTCCGGTCTAAAATTAATTTGGACGGATTGGATGGACCAATAAGACATTGGATTGGACCAATCCAGTCCAAAATATTTATTTGATTGGATTGGACCTGGTCCATTCATAATAAATTTATATTGGAATGAGTTGGATTAAGCCAATATCTGGCCCATTGATATAAGATAAGAACATAAGTGTCACTAGATCAGGTTTGGAATGAAACCAATCTAAATCAAAACGAATTTGAACAGATTGGATGGTCCGGACGTTAAATTGGACCAATCCAGAATGGTCCAAAATATTCATTGGACTGGATTGGACCTGACCCATTTATAATGGACTCACATTTGACTAGATCGGATTAGACCAAATCCAGCCCAGTTGACACCCCTAAAGGCTCTAACATTTTCAAGCTGAAGGCTGTGGCGGTTATCACATTTATGAATTATGATGTGCTTTCCATTTTAAGATTGGAATTGTAACCGCATAATCTAACCTAAGAAAATCCAAAACCCACTTTTGCCTCAAATCAAGGGTTTAACCCTAGAGCTCGGATTGTGATGTTTCCAATGTAGTGTCGTGTGGGTAGGTATGGGTAGGATTCTTGTGCTTAAGAGATTCGGACCCCTTTTGTCTATCTTTGTTTTTTTGGTTAAACCCATAACTCTCTAACCCAAATACAGACAGATTCGATCCTAAGTCTCTGCTACAACCAACAAGAGACCTTACCAACTGACTAGTAATGCAAATTGGCATCTTGCCTCTTGCCTATCTACTTGAGTGTGATTTGATGACATGAGTTTTTGAACCCAAAAAACGCAACAGCTATCTTGCAGTGAACATCACTGGTGGAGAACCCTCCAGGCTCGAAATTAGCCTCTCTACAGTGTTCTTGTGCATATTTCAATTGATAATAACCTGGGTGTTTGGTTTTTGCCAGATGGAAGAGTGGTTGGGGTGGAAGAAACTAAATAGTTCTACTAATTTTGCATTTCGAACGAAATTTTCACCAGCATAGCAGCAGCCTTGTTTCTTCCATTGTTGTAAAAGCATGACATTTACATATTAAAAATAAACAGAATAAATAAGAATTCATATTCAACAAAATATGGCTCAAAGCAAAATGTAAGTTACTGTAAGATCTTCTAGACAATGCTGTATAAAACAGTGTTGGGCAATCAAAAAAACATGTTCAAATGTTGAATGTTGAGATGGATTGGAAAAAAACAGGAAATGATCGAAAAAAATCATAACTTTAAGAAATGATCAAATGAGGTAGAATAGATGCATCTAATTTAGGCACAGTTAAAGTTAAAGAAGGTCATCTACAAACACCATTAAAAAGAAGTGATGTGATGTGTTGCAAGTTGAATGAGCCCGAAGAGATAGGAGCATGCAAAAACGACATGGACTGAAACTATGGACCAAAAAGGAACTGGATACGCTTTTAATAATGAAAGAAAATTCATCATAGAGCAAATCTATCTAGACAATGATTTGATGAATTCTCATTAGAGTTTGACCAATCAAAACCACCTGATGAATTTTGATGAATTCTCATTGGTTGGTGTTAAACTTAATTAGCATAACCCGCCCATTCTAGGAGATTCGGATTGGAAATTCATGTGCATTGTTGTTTTTAAAGCTCATATGCATTCTTGATGTTCACTTCACTACACTCGACCGTGAACACGGGTAAAGATGGATAGGGGAGCCAGAATATAAGAAATATGGGTAAGAGGGGCAAAATATATGTGGGATTTAAATAGCTATTATGAGGATTTTCAAGGCATATGGGGGCCATGGCTCCTCTCTGCCACCCCTTGGCTCCCTCTTTGTTAAATAGCTACTAGAAGTCCTGTGAAACATAAAATCTTCTTACTGTCTTTTTGCTAAATAACAAGATAAACCCTCTACCACTCATGTGGTGATTTGTCTGTAGAGACAAAAGGGAAGGGTTAGTTTTGTCTTTTTCTTATCTTGTATGCTAGATGTACACTTAGCATCTGTTTGGCATCGATGTCGTTGCTCTAGAAAATGGCGAAACATCAGCATTTTGTTTGGAATCATTTTTCCATAAAAAACGGTGCTCCAAGCCATGCCTTGGAATTCGGGAAGGCATGGCTTGGAGTAACACCGAATTTTGCATTTTTTGGAGTTGCAGCTCGTTGCTACCAACTGGGGGGACATGAGGTGGCAGTGGCAATGACATGACATGGCATTGGATAATAGGTATCAGTGCTTAAAACGTTTCCAAGAGCATTGGTACCAAACAGGAAACGTTGGTGTTGCTCTAGGAAACATCCTACCTGGCAGTAACGTTTCCAAACAAAAAAGGCTATGTTTTCAAGAAAACAGTGTTGCATTTGCAGCATCAATGCCAAACATATACTTAGTATTACTAGTAAATTAAGCACGTGCGTTGTACATAAGAAAAATTTCTTCACATTAATTACTTGAATTTTAGATATATCATAGTTAAGAAAGAAAACAAAAATTTGCAAAAGTAATATTATGATTAAAAATAAATTTAAATGCTTGTATTAAATATGCATGTGCATTGCACGTGAAAATTTTAAGTTACAATAACAATTATTGTAAGATGCTGAACCAACTTACAATTTTGATAGCATTCTATACTTTTTCATTTTTTATGTTCTATCTTTTCTAATATTTATTATTCAATTATCACATTGTAGATTTCTTTGAAAAATTGGATCATTGACCCACCATCCAGATAAGAAAGTAGCTTTGCTTTTAGATCAGTTTTAAATTATATACTTCATCTACATTATATAAATAATTTTGACTTATCGCACTTAATTTTTGTTTCACATAATTAATATATGACTTTCTATATATATTTTTTTTATTACTTGTACCTTTTTATTTTTAAAGATTTATTATTTAACTATAATGTCATCAATCAGTCCATTTGACCCAAACCATTGGCCCACCACCCAAATAGGAAAATAGTTTGATTTCTAGATCGACATTAAATTTTGTACCATCATTAATAAAATTATTTCTTATATAATACTTACTTTTATTCAAAATGAATGCATAATGTTAGAGATCTACCCAGTATTTTTTTATTTTTTATAAATATATAACATTAGAGATACGTGCCCTAATTTTTTTCTATTTTTTTATTTTTGTATTTTTATTTTTTAAAATTTTTATTATTTAACTATATTGTCATTTCATTTCTAGGTTGATTTTAAATTTAGAATTCCATTTTCATCATTAATAAAAATACTTCTTACATTTCATATTTATTTTCTAAGTTGATTTTTTTGCATGAATATACAACATTTGACCCAAAATGGTTGAATTGCTTACCTAGCACTAGAAGGGTATGAATCGTTTTGCTTTCAAATTAATTGTCAAAATATTTATTCTTATACTACTAAAATTAATGGTATAAATTTAATTAGTAGAATTTAATGATAACAAAAATATATCTTAAATATAGGATTTAATGAGAGAATATACCTTAGATATGAGATTTAATGAGAGAGTATAGGAAAATAGTTTTATTTCCAATTGGTTTTAAATTTTACATTCCATTTTCATCGTTAAGAAAAACATTTCTTATTTATCATACTTATTATTGTTTAACATGACAAATAAATGATGTTAAAAATGATCCCAATTTTTTAATCATACATTATTTGCATTTTATGTATTTTTGAATTTTATTATTTAGTTGTGACAACATGAATTTTTATTTTAACAATTAATTTTATTTAATATGATGAATATAGAACATTAGAAATGTTCTCAAATATTTTTAATAAAACTTTATACTTTTTATTTTTTTTTTGTTTTATCTTTTTTTTATATTTATTATTCAATTATGACATCATGAGTTCCTTTGAAAAGTTAATCCATTCACAACCCCACCATCTAAATAAGAAAATAGATTTTTTTTGGTATCAGTTTTAAATTATATATTTCATCTACATTATATAAATAATTTTTACTTATCACAATTAATTTTTGTTTGACATAATTAAGTTATTTTTTATTACTTATACTTTTAAATTTTTTAAATATTGTATTATTTAACTATCATATTGTTGATTAATCCATTTGACCCAAATACTAACCCACCACCCAAAAAGAAAAATAGTTTGTTTTCTAGGTTGACATTTAATTTTGTATTACATTTCCATAATTGGTATAATTATTTGTTATGTATAATACTTATTTTTGTTCAATATAATGAATGTATAATATTAGAGATGGACCCAATATTTTATTTTTTTATAAATATATAACATTAGATATGTACCCAAAATTTTCTCTATTTTTTTTTATTTTTGTGATTCTTTACATTTTCTATTTTTAAAATCTTATTATTTTAATATAAAATAATTTCGTTTCTAGGTTGATTTTAAATTTGGAATTTCATTTTCAACATTAATAAAAATACTTCTTATGTTTCATACTTATTTTTGTTTAGTATAACGAATATACAATATTAGATATATGTCCAATTCTTTTTTTTTGTATTATATATTTTATTTATTTTAACTTCTTATTATTTAATTATGTCATTATTTATTAACCCATTTGATCTCAAATGGTTGAATTGCTTACCCACCACCAGGAGGGAATAAAATAGTTTTGTTTTCAAATTACTTATCAATATATTTATTTTTATACTATTAAAATTAATGTTATGACTTTAATCGGTAAAATTTAATGATGAAAAAAATATATCTTAAATATAGGATTTAATGGGAGAATGTATCTAATTGGTTTTGAATTTTACATTCCATTTCCATCATTAAAAAATATTTCTTATTTATCATACTTATTATTGTTTAATATGTCGAATATGTGATGCTAAAATGTTCCCATTTTTTTTAATTTTTATATTTTTGCATTTTATCTATTTTTGAATTTTATTATTTAATTGTGGCAGCATGAGTTGGCCCATTTGGCCCAAAATGGTTTAATTTCTTACCACCACGTAGATGAAAATACTATTTTTCTTGTAGATTTGAAAAGTATAAGTTTTTATGTTATTGGAATTATTAATTATGTATAGATTTAATTAATAGAACTTAATGATGAAAAGAAACAAAAATGTTTTAAATATATGATTCAATGAAAGTGAATGTAAGTTAATTCCTTAAATGTTAGATTTAATGAGAGAGAATTGAAGTCATTGAATGTCTTAAAATTGTCTCTTTTCAACTCATTTAATATCGATAATTGATTACCCTATTTGCCCTCATTTTTTATCAATAAATTTAAATATGGAAGAGTAACTTTTGTCCTTAAAAAATTCCTGAAATATTCTTGAGGTTATTGGCGCTTTTTAAAGTAGTATAGATTGATGTATGCTCTTTGTATCTTAAGGACAAATTCATCCTTTTACCCCTTAATACAAATATTAATTTCTAGGTGTGAGGGTCACTTAGACACACATGTACATTGCTATATCTTCTCATCTCTTGTTCGAACCTACTCTAACATTGTGTTCTTCCACCTAGAGCTGTAACGTGGGTCGGGCTGGTGGTGATCCAGCACAACAGGGGTTGTGCTTCGCACAGTGAGGTCGCTACAGTGCCATGGCAGGCCTAGGTTGTGGAGGGAACCGGGCCACCAAGGCACAACACACCAGATTAGCACGTGTGTGGCACACAAAAATATAGTCGTTAGAGGTAGAGATGGCAATTTGACCAATTCCCGTGGGGCCCTACCATGCCCCACCCCAGTCATGACGGGTTTTTGTACCACTAAGCAGGGTTTGGGGAAAGTTCATGAAAGCTCAAAACTCTAGGGACCAAGGACAGGGCAGGGGTGGTATTTATCCACCTGCCCTAACCTTAGCCCCAAACCCACCCTGACTATATTATATAACATAATATATATATATATATATATATAATTGCTAGTATATGTTATATTATATTATACTATATTATATTAGATTTATAAAATAGTTCTAGGTATGTTTCAAAAAATAAAAAATAAAATTTTAAGTATACAAGTAGGAATGGTGGTGTGGGGCAGGGCAAATTCGGAGATTCTCATTCCTCGTTAGGATGGGGATGGGGTTAGGATTTCTAGCTCCGTTGGGGTTTGGGGTGAGGCATTTGAGTTCTGGATCAGGGATGGGGCAAGCAAAATCCGGTCCCGCCCTACCCCATTGCCATTCCTACTTGGAGGGGGGCTAATAGTTATATTTGCTTTTTTGGGGGCATTTTGGCTAAACTACTCCCCAACAACTATAAATCGCCATTAGGGGTATTTATGTATTTTGGATCATGGAGGGCAAAAAATGACTTACCCAACAACCACAAACAACCAATTTGGAGGGTATTTTGGTCAAATTAATTTCTCCAATTCCTATAAATGCCCCTACCCTCCCTTATTATCAACACAACAACTCTAATACTCCATTATATACTCTTGTACTCTATTACTGTCTATAATCTACATACTCTCATACTATTTTAATTTTCTCAATTTTTTATTCCAATTTCCAAGCTTCAACAAAGAGGAACTTGCTTCAAGTATCTCAAGTTTGCAAACCAAATACTACAATTTGAGAGGCAATTTGAGAGCCTAAGAGACTTAGAAAGCTTAATCGGTTGAAATCAAGAATATCGGTGGTTGGACTGAATAACTAGTAGTTTAAATGTTTTTTTTTAATTTTAATTTTCATTATAATGGTCGACTCTACCTAAAATCCTTTTCCTTTTGTTGTGAAGCCCAATACAGCACCGAAAATACCAGTGTCAATAATGCTACTCTAAATATGACTTCTCCAATTGATGCTACAACTAGTAATGCCAAGTCCAGCTCTGGTAAGAGAAGGACTAGCAATGTCTGGAATATATTTGAGATTTAGAAAATCCCTAAAAAGAGAAGAAGTGCAGTTTACAGGAAATGCAAATATGATTTCAGTTGCAACAGCCGTGGTGGCACTAGCCATTTCTCCAGACACATGGCATCTCATTTGAGACAGGGAGATGACAATTCAAACTAAATGCAGATTTCTCATGGGGTATTTGGTAATTTCCAATACTTCCAAGAAAAAAAATGAAGAAAGAATTATAAATATATTGTCCATGCTGAGCAGCCCTTTTAATTTCAACTCTTTCTAATTTAGATTCTAAAATTTCTCATACATCTAATATATGGACATTCAAATATAAAATTAGTTATATTTGTGTCACTGCACATTTTATTGATCAAGATTAAAATTTGCAAAAAAAGAATTTTAAGTTTTACTAAACTAAAATGGCCACATACTAGAAATGCAATATCTGGGAGTATTTTAAATACTTTATATGAATATAAAGCTTTTTCTATTACTGTTGATAATGCTAGTAATAATGTTTTTGCAATAAATATGTTAAAAAATCAATTAAAACTATTTTTTAATAGATTTTTTTCATATTAGATGTACATGTCGCATATTAAATTTGTACAAGATGCATTAGAATTTATTTCATCCCATACTAATGAAGTTAGAAATTGTATTGTAAAATATAAAAGATTTGTATTATATGTAAAACATAGATGGAATTTAACATATTCTATGTTAGAAAATTGTTTATCATATAAAGGTGTTTAACATGTTTCTATAATGAAAAAATGCCAAATGATTACATAACTAATGAAGATTGGAAAATTGCAATTTAGATGAAAGATTTTTTTACAAACTTTTTATGATGAAACTAATTTATTTTCAAGAATTTATCATCCTACTTCATAAAAAAACCAAGTTTAGATCTTTTACTTGATCTTTATTATAAAAATATGATAACTCAAATTGGAAAAAAAAAGATGAAATTAATTCCTTATTATTTCAAATGTATGAAAGGTATGGATCTCAAAATTCAGTAGAACTAGGAGAAGTTCAACCACAGCACGTGAAAGTGATGGTGGAAATAAAATTTGGTCAATAATAAATAGAGGAAGGCAACAATCAAAGGCCACCTCTTCATCAAGTTCATCATTTGGTGAACTTCAATTTTATTTGCAATAATCAAGTATTTTTGACTAAGCTCAGAGGAAGCAAACGAAGTTTAAATTATAGCCTGGTGGAGAGAAAATGGAAAAAAAAAAATCCAATTCTTTCAATCATTGCACATGATATACTAACCCTTATGGTGTCAATTGTTGCATCAAAGTCTTGTTAGTCTACAAGTAATCGGGTTCTAAATGAGAAGAAGAGTAGCTTGAATGATCAATCTTTGGAAATGTACATCAACTTGAAGGATTAGCCAAATACAGAACATAGGCTACAAGACAAAGCAGGACATGACACCTTAACTGATGGTTCATTAGATGCATATGATGGATGTGAAACTTCAAAAAGTGTTGAATCCATTATTTTTTTTTGTTTTCAATTTTATTTGAGAATTATTTGTAATATTTTCCAATAGCTCAATCATGTTGTAATTTTTATCTTCATTTTTATCATTTTATTAATTCAACGCCATTGTATTATTTTTTACTTTTTTGTACACATTAAATTTGACATGAAATAAATTTTTTACATTTTTCCCAACTTATTGTCTACCATTCATGTTAATTTTCTACTATTATATGATTTTGTAATTTTTCTTAGTTTAGGAAAAAAAACAAAAATATAGGTCTGGCAGGACTAGGAATTGGGCCATAGGTTACGCTAGGCCTGACCTAGGAGGAAGACCGTGCTGCCTAAGCACGGCCCACCAAGGCTCAAGGCCCAACACAGCATAGCACGGGTGGCATCTGAGCCACCTTCAATCCGTGTTGTGCCAGCACTAGGGATGTAAATGGATCAAATTTGAATCGAATCAGGCAATATCCGAATTCAATTAAATATTCGAATATTAGATTCAATTTGAATTCGATCAATTAATTATTTTAGATAATTAATAAATATTTTATTTATATAAAATACAAAAAATATATAATTTAATTATCAATATATAAAATATTTAAATATTTTATATATTATATATAAGAATGAAATAATCTGTCAAATTTGGATATTTATCAAATCGAATAAAGTCATATCTGAATTCAAATGATTAAATATTCAAATTCGATTTGATTATTTTGTATCTCAAATTCAAAATTGAATTTTCGAGTACCATTGACACCCCTATCCAGCACAGCATGACCCACATTACAGTTCTACTTCCATCCCAACCATGCCTCAGATTTTCTCAAGCATGTATTCCCATTTCATCAACAATTTATATGTGAAAAATGGTCAAACCTTAGGCTGTGTTTGGCTGTAGCGCATATCTTGACTGGAAGTAAAATTTATACCTAGTTCAGTTTTGGTTTCACTTGTAGTTCTGATTTGTATTCCTACCTGAAATAAAAATTGTACTTTTGTCTCTTTTGCACTCATTAGTAGTATAAATTTTGCATCTAAAAAAAAAAATGATGCAAAATTTGACTTTCCTCCTACCTCAATTCTTTCTATAAAGTGGGGACTACATCATCTTGCACCCTACCTTATTCCTAGATAGATAACTCTCCTTCCTCTATCTCTTTCATTTAAAGTGGAAATCACTTTATTTTACTTTCTAATTCCTATTTCACTTCTTGAGACAAAGTCAAATCTGAAGCAAAAGTATATCGGAATTTACACTCAGCCCTTTTTTGCACTCACACACATTTATACCAACACAAATGAAATTTGTACCACAACCAAATGTAGCCTTATCTACTTTTACCCCAAAGTCGGTGGTTTGTGGGAATTGAATCCACATCATTGATGGAGCATTTATACACCATCCAGGCTGCATGCATTGGTGTTTGACCGAACTTTTCCACCTCTTCTAATACTGAAACATTTATTTTACGGTTCTTCTACTGGGGCCGGGATTTTACAGTCAGAATCAACATGACATCGTTATTGTGATAAGGAGTATAAACTATAAACCATGGTTTTAAAAAATGATTCAGAAAAGGAATCGTTCTGGCCATCAGTGTTTGGGTTGATGGTTTGCTGTTCGGTTTGAATGGGCGGATCAACAGGTCGATGGTTTAACCGCTCAAATCAATGGTTCATTGACTGATTCAACGATTTTTAGCCAAGAACCGGATTTGAAATAAAATAGAACTGATTGCCTGAACAATTCCCGAGCCAAACAGTCCAACCATCTGAATCAACGACAGTTCAAAAACTATGGTATAAACTGCCTTTATAATTTATAAATACCCCATACTATATAAAATTCCTTGTTATACCTCTTATTTCTAGCAGAGAACCAACCTATCACTTTACCATGTTTCAACTACTTGTCATAATTCCGTGAGCTAATCTAGATTTAAACTTTCAGATGTTTCTTCGTGTAAGTTTGCAACTTTTGTAGGTTTGGGTCAAGCATTTGTTGAACCTGATCAAGGGCCCAAGCCCAACACTGTAAATTCATTCTTCAAGAGTTCAAGTGCTTCCTATTGCATATCTGTCAAAAACTTTCATATTTAGCATAAAAATAAATCTTTCAAATTTGTTAAAATATATATAAACTTATAAATATTAAAAAAGAACTATGTTGGTTCTTTCTGAGCAAAAAAAAAAAAGAATTATATTGGTTCTTAATAATTTAGATATATAAGTCTGATAATTTTCAACATTTCTTAAAGTGTGTTCCGATATTTACACAAGTTTAAAGTATGTTTTTTTCATGTGTATACCATATTTATGGTCTTCTAGGACTCAAGTTTAATATTATTGTTGTATAATTTGGGATTTATTTTTGTTCCTCTAATGTATCCATGTATATTCCAACTTTTTGTCATGTCCAAAATGTATTTTGATACTTTTTAAAATTGTCTCAAACTGAAAAACCAAACCAGAAAATGCAGTTAACTGAATCGATCAGTTCGGTTTTGGTTTGGTATTTTTGAAAAATCGAAACTGATTTGGTTTTTTGTTAACCTACAAAAAAACCAGTGATTAACCGAACCGACCGGTATATATTTATATGTATATTTTATATATATTTTTAATTTATGTCACATATTATCTGTATATTGTATAAATATATATTCATTATATATATAAATATACATATATTATATATTTTTATAAAATTTATAATATATTATATATTATTTATTATTTATAATATAATATAATACATATATTTATATAATATATATTATAAATATAAAAAATTGAAGAATCGAACTAGTCAAAAAACAAAACCAGCAGACCGGTTAACTGGTGGTACTGATTTGTTTCAATTTGGAGAAATGGAAAAACCAATGACACCGATTAAGTTTGCAAAAATTGCCCATGGTTCAGTTAACCAAACCATGGACACCCCTAGTGACAAGGGCCAGGCTTCAGGCTTGGCTTTACACTGTTTCAGACTCAGGTTTTACGCCAGGTCCATTCAAATTTTGACAAAATTCAAACCTGAGACATGCCCATAAACAGGTAGACATCACTCTCAGCAACATATCCTAACGATCAGATGCTTATTGGGGCCATTTCCTATACTAATTAAGGTACAATTCTAATTAACAAACTTGGCCAAAGTGCTATGACTCCAGGATCTTTTAAGAGCCCAGGTTTGATATTTAGAATGGTACCCACTCGCTTTTTCCATTACCTCCTCTGTGAGGGTTACAAAATAAAGGAACTTATGGTTTTTGTGGTTTTATAGGGTCTGTTAGTTTCTAGGATTTTGAGAGAGGAAAGTTGATAAATGGGATTTTGATTATCATTGACCAATGAAATCCATGTGCGGAGGAAATTTCTAGGATGGGATAAAATTGTTCTTTTTAATAATGACTTTTATGGTTAAAACAATCATTATATTGTTTATCTGAGAAATAGAAATACATAGTAAATCCATTTACCTAAATAAGCGTTTCCTAAAAAATATTTATCCAGGTAATTACATTTACCCTGATAAATAACTTACCAAAAAAAGGACAGGGCCATAATATAAATTTTTGGTTGCTAAAGGTGGTTTTTTGGGCAGTATCAAGGTTCGAGTGGAATCAGAATTAGGTTCGGTCCTCGTTGCATTGGTGGTTTTGTCGACCCATAGCCGGTCAACGGTCATCTTTTGTTGGATGCCATAGTTGTGGTGGACAGTACACAATGAAAATGAATGACCGGTATCAGTGTTGAGGGTGGTCTTATGTTGAAGTGTTGAATTTTGGCAATCACTGGACGATCAAACTGCATTGCCCATACGATGAAGCAAAGGGCAAAATCTTTTTGTTTCCGACCAGGGTCTGGTGGTCTTGCCCACCTTGGCTGGAACAGTTTGTGTAGTGTTGGATTTATACTTACCTATCAAAGAAAAAATATAGAAATGTATAATTTTAAGTGAAGTGAGCATACAATAGATAAATAATGATCATAATACATGTCATATTATATATGCCTGAACTTTTCCACCAAGGAGCTTCCATATTAAAAGCGGTTACATAACACTTTCGAGAAATTAAAACTTAAAAGGTGTACGAGCT
Source organism: Nelumbo nucifera (assembly GCF_055504915.1). Classification (NCBI taxonomy): domain Eukaryota; kingdom Viridiplantae; phylum Streptophyta; class Magnoliopsida; order Proteales; family Nelumbonaceae; genus Nelumbo; species Nelumbo nucifera. The sequence goes on along the minus strand of NC_142652.1, from coordinate 18,856,026 downwards.
AAATCTCGATAACAGAATTAGCAAAATAACAAGTCAATTAACTTGGACGAGCAAGAGAACCCATCTCAAAAAAAAACCGCAGGACAAAGAAGATTACATGATGCCACACTATGGTTTTGATCCTGATGGGCTACCTTGCTTGGTAACTGCAGCTCAAACAAACATCATCAATTCTGGTCGGCTGAATATGTTGCTAGCCTCGTCCTCCAATGTGGGATAAGCAGCCACAAGTGCATCCTGCGATCCAATGTACAGCGAGTTATAGATCTTCCAGTAAACCTCCCTGACCTTCCTGGCCGGATGGAATAGACCCTGGAGACAATAGTTCAGGATAACGGCTGCACCCAGGGCTACCCTCATCCCTTCTATGGCTTCCATAACAGCATTTATAACGTGGGGTGATGTCTCAAATATATTTGGCCATACATAGTTCAACAGGTGCACTAGAGCATCCTCACAACCCAGTCCAGCCACACCCAATGCCATGTGTTTAACAGCAGAAGCTGCAGTCTGCCTGTGAACCAGGTCTCTATCCATGAGAGCATCTTCAAGGAGTGGAGTAACTGCATATATATAGTCCTTCCCCATCTCACCTATGTATTCAAACAAGAAAGACAGGGATTTCAAAACACCATTCTGCACATTAAGCTCTGGCACACGGTACTCATTCATCAACGCTGGCAGAACTGTGAAAGGGGAACAAGTTTCTGCAACTATTGCAATGGCCACGGTTGTGCAAACACGGTTCTGACGTTCCTGCACCTTAAGGTTGTTCAAAAGTGTTGCCAACACATCCTGTGGCCCAATGGCTTTTGCTATGTAGCCAAATGTGTTCACAGTTGCTCTCCGGATTCCCTTCTTGTGGGCTTTCAGCATCTCCAGAAGCTCAAAACAGATCCTCATCCACTCCCTAGCAGGTACAAATTCAGCTCCACGATCAGCAATTCTACCAACAAGGTCAATACAGTTCTCCTGAACCTTCTCATGCCGGTTCTTCAGAATTGGTGTCAGGCGAGGGAGCAAATCCTTTATTGGGGGTGTCATTTTTGTCATACCAATAACATTGACAATGGCCTTGAGAGCTCCCAGTATGGACCCCAGGACTTCAGGATACTCTTCACCCAAGTATTCATACAAGACCACCCCAAGGTGGCCCATTAGCTGTTCCTCTTGGCACTGCTTCATGACAACAGCAATCCTCGAAATGAGATCTGCAGCTTGCTGTCTCACCTTTGCACTTTTATTGTTCAAACGCCACTTTATGGTACCACAGATCTGGGGAAGGTAAGGCTTCACCCTCTGCCCAAGAGCATTGACCACAGCACCAAATCCATTCAGCATAACATTAGCATCATCGCTTGTTTGTTCTTGGAAAGCATACAGGATCCCATCAATCAACAGCTCCTCCAGCCGGGCATCTATATCTGACGCACCCAAATTTGCAACTACCTTCTCAATTGTCTCCATCACCATCCGCCTATAGGGTTCACTTTCATCTTTCAGATCTTCAACAATTCTCCCTACTATGTCAGCCACACCAACCTTGTTCGCTATCTCAACAGTTGTGTCCACAAGCTGCCTGTAATTTCTACGATCCAATGCCATCCTTCTAACCCAGAAATTACGGAAAAACTCAGGGAGAATATCACTTCGAATATAATCAGCTTCCACCCCTTCCGTACTCACACATTGCTTCACCACTTTAAGCACAATTTTCTTCATTTCTTCATCTGGTGACTGGAACTCTCTAATCAGAATGAACATAACTTCCTTAGTATAGTAACTAGCATAAATCGCATCCATTAGTGGAATGATAAACCCAATAGCCTTCAAGAAAGCAGCCAAGACTTTCCCACGATGTGATCTGATACCCTTCCATAGAGGCTTCAAGACTGAATCAAAACTTTCAATACCATATGGAGCAGCTGCCTCAGCAAGCGCAGCCAGAGAGAGTGCAGTAATTGTTCTCACCTTCTGATTCTCGTCATTAAGACCATGTTCTATGATTTCAACAAGCGACCTGAGATGTGGAAGAACAGCACAGCCAATCAAGATGGCAATCTGCTGGACAATCTTAATTCCTGTGTGTCTAGCTTGCCAAGATTTCTTACTCTGACAAACAGCTTTTAAAAATGGCAGGAGTGCAGGAATTCCTAGTGCAGAAGCAACCACACTGAAAGCCCTTGCAGTCGTATTCCTGACGTATTCATCAATATTGTCAATATCAGGTCGCATTGCAGCAATCATTGTTGCCAAGCCAGCTGCTTTACTGAGATTGGAAATGATCTCTCTTCCTTCTACACGAGCATAATAATCCTCATCAATCAACAGAGGCTCAATAACGACTAGAATCTTGTGAACAAAAGGCCGAACCAGCTCATCCAACTTATACAGTACCCTATCAATAACCTTAACCAGAAGGTGTCTTTCCTGATCTTCTAATGTGGGCTGCATGAGCAATGGCAGGATTCTGTTGAAAAGTGGACCTGCACCAAACTCCCGAGCTTTGTCAGTTAGCTGCCTCAGTGCTGTTTTCCTCTGAGGAGGTGTCCCGTTCTTAACCTTGAGCAAAAGCTTCATGATCTTCCTCTCTTTTTGTTCTTCTGGGGACAACTCTTCTTCATCTTCTTCATTCAACAATGCCCCAAAGTATTGGTAATCCTCTGGTTTCATAAATGGTAGACCACCAGGTGCTTCTTTTGGAACATCAAACTGCTGCCCACGGTTCTCTTCTGGGATTGCATAAAGAGGAGTACCTAGTGGAGTTGGGGTGGCAAGAAGCTTCCTGGCTGGGGTTCTGATTGGAACATATGATGCTGGTGGCTCAAGGATCTTATATCCCTCCTGAGGGAACATCGCATCCAGCTCTTCATCTGTTAATGGGCGGTTTCTCTCTTCAATGTCCTTCTCCCATCGAAGTAAATTATATTGCTCAGGTGTAATTGAACCCCGAAGATTGATTGCTCCAGGAGTTGGTGTTGCAAGGTCGATTCCTCCTACAGGAGTCACACCCGGTGTGTACGCTGCAGCTGGTGTTGCCCCAGGCAATGGAGTTGCACTTCCCATACTTGCAGGGGTCTCATCCCATCTTGATCTCTGACGTTTGGGGGTCGGCGTGGCAAGTCCAGCCAGCTTAGGAGTAGCATCCCATGTCATGCCAGCAGGAGTTGCACCAGGAGTGGCCCCCCCAGCAGCAGGGGTCGCATCAGAATCAGCCAAACGACCAGGCGTTGGTGTTTCGTCCCACCGGTTTCTTCTAGAAACTGAAGGTGTAGCATCAGCTACCCTCCCAGGTGTTGGAGTTGCATCCCATCGACCAATTCCTGGAGTCGAATCCGGCATGTCCCAATCAGAAGCCGATGCAGTTTTTGCTTTCTTGCTACTGGTGTCTGACTCCTGAGATTGGTCCCATCGATTCCTCCTCTTTTGAGTTGGCTGCACCGGTGCAGACCCAGCATCCCTTTCTCTTTCCGAAGCCTTGCTTTCTTCTTCCTCTTTCTTCTTCTTCGCAATAGCTCTCAAAGTCTCCTCCTTTTCTCTCTTCAATGCCTCCTCCCTCATAATATCTGCATAAGTCCTCACTGACACATCTGGAGTCTTATCACCCATTGCGAATGCGTCATTTCGATCGGGCGAAATAACACGATTAAGCCTCCTTTTCCTATAATCATCCTCCCTATCAATAATCCTCAGCGGTTTCTTAAAGCCCATACCGTCATCTTCCTCGCCACCTCTTGGGATATCCTTCAGAACCGACTTCGGTGCTGTAAAAGAAGCTAGCCTCCTAGCAACTTCTGAATCCATGGAATCTTGATTCTCCTCATCTTCATTCACAGGAATAGAGCGCTCATACCCCTCAAACCGGTTTTCACCACCGTAGAGATCAACATCGTACGTAACCGAAGTAAGGGATGCGAGCTGTTGCTCCATCTTCTTCCTCTCTTCTTGAGTCCTACCTATCTCAGCATCTATTGATGCCATGTTTGCCTCTCCCCTCTTCCGCCACCCAAAAAAGAAGAAAACCCTAAATCTTCAATTTCTTTAACGAACTCTGCAGAAAACATAAAAATTGTAAGAAAACCATAACAAAGACAGCAACAAAAATTCGGAATACAAAGCATTAAACCTCAGTAAGGAACGATGGAAGAAAGCTCAATTTGATGTCTGTAGCAGTATAAGAGATCGAATTGAAACCCTAGATCTCTGAAACTAAAAGAGCAAAATAAAGAAAGAAAGAAGCATTGAGAAGAAGAAAAGATAAAATCAGGGTTTGAAAATGGACCCGAGTAAGAGAACACTAATTACCAACCTGTGAAGATCGTAAGCCCGCCGTTCTCTTTCCCTCTCCCTCTATCTGCGAGAGTGCGCGAATGGGAGGTAACGAGGAACTTGACTACACGGTTTGATGATATATATATATATATATAGCTTAGGCTGAACCGCCGGTTTATGTACTGTTACTTACCGACCTTGTAGGCTTGTAGGGGCATTTCCGATATTTAATATACCACAAATGACCAGAGACGGGACATCCTCCCTTGAATTTATCATATATACCGATAATATTTTTAATATGCGGCTAGATTGTATGAATGTCATCTGACTCGCACTGCAATTCAACCTAATATAAAGTGGAAACCGACATAAGGATGATAGGCCTAGGCGGCCGTTTTCGCCCGGCCGGTCCAGTTTGGAAATTTTCGGGCCTCGACTGCTCGTGCTTGACAAAACTTTTCCATGTAAGTCCGGTTTGGCCCAGAACCGCATCAAGCCCAAACATCATGTGAGAGAGGCCCGGTAAAAGCGCCCATAAAATCCAATCTGGCCCATGATACATATACATGCGTTATGATAATAACTAATCAGTGAAAGTGTTGAAATAAAAGATTTTCACTACTCACTCACCCATTTGTTCTTCCTCTTTTATTTTCCTTCTCTATGTTTCAATGTTTTACAAAGCAACTCAACTCAAACAGACTTTCTTATCAAGAATGTGAAAATTGCATTTCTCTACTCTAAGCAAGGAGAATTTGAACTTGGCCAAAAAAAAAAAAAAAAGTAGTAGCCAAAGGGATCCAATCTGTAGGCCCAAAAAAAGAATTATCGGGCCTAATGGGCCAGATCAGCTCCAAGCAGCCTAGTGCTTTGCATCCCCACAGAGTTTAGGTAGTATTTGATTCTATTGCCATTTTTTTAGAAAACAGCGCCATGTGGGAAAAAGAAAAAAAAACACGTCAGCATATTCTGTTTGGTTAGCTGTTTTTTTCAAAACGACAAAAAAAAAGAATATTTTGCTGTTTTTTCAAAAAAAAAAGATGTCCATCTCAAAAAATGTCATTTTTACGGGTTCTTTTTTTTTTTTTTCTTTTCTCAAAGCATTTCCTGGCATGGTGGATGATGTGCCTCCTTTTGACACCGTTTTCTCGGAAAATGTTAATGGAGCCAAACAGAACCATGCATAAACATTTTCTCAAAAATCACCAAAAAAAAATATACACACACAATACCATGGTTCGAAAAAAGTGCAATGGAACTAAACACCTTAATTTTTACTAATATCACAGCTTTCAGTTTGCCCAAATTGGTTGAGGCAACATCCAACCAGAACAAACCTTTTAAAGAGCTAGGGCTCTATAAGATCAAGTGTTTGAAATATGAACCTTGAAATACAGCTGGGGCTACGAGTTTATGGCTGCATTTGGCATTCCTCTTGTTAAGGACTTATCTCATTTTTATACAAAAAAAACTCAATGTTCATAAGAGCATTTTAATTGTAAAAAAGAAATAAATCCTTAAATTTAAGGAATGCCAAATGCAGCCTAATCCATATTACTCAAGCAAACTTTCTTGGTTGAAATATTCATGAACTGTGAATTGGTTTGACAAACTTTATTGTCTTGTCGGCTATTTTGCCCTTACATGTTGATAACTTGATATCTTGTAGTCCATTTACACACCTTATTGCAGAAGGTCCGGAGTGGCTATACATAGTGGTGTCGATTGGACTGGATTTGGTCCAATCCGATCCAGTCCAAAATGAGTCTATTACAAATAGATCAGGTCCAATCCAATCCAATGAATAATTTGGACTGGTCCAATTCAATGTTCGGATAATCTAATTTGTTCAAATTCATTTAAATTTAGATTGGTTTCAACTCAGATATGGTCCATTATATTCTTATCTTATATCAATAGACCGGATATTGGCTTAATCCAACCAAATCCAATATAAATTTATTACGGATGGACCAGGTTCAGTCCAATCTAATAAAACATTTGGACCAGACTGATCCAATCCATTATGTCTTTTTGATCCGTCCAATCCATCCAAATTAATTTTGACTGGTCCATTGACACCCTTAGTTATACGGGTGGTTTTAGCTATTGTCTTGCTTTCAGCACTAAATTTACATCTGCACCCCACAGAGGGCGCCCCACGTGCATGTCTCAGCATGCATTGGGAATATCTCTCAAATTTATCAGTGGTAGATGTTTCCAATACACTGTTGGGATATGCTGTGAGGCGTGCACATGTGAATTCCAGCCTGTTACCTAACGTTGGGCTGCACTGGCCCCAGTTCAATATATGGTATCAGGTGGGCTGACCAGATTTGAAACTACATCCTTGAGCCCATGCATTGCTTGGATCTTTCCACTACGGATCACATTAAGACCCAGTTGGGCTGATGCTGAAGAAGCCTAGCATGGTCCAACTAAGCTCACCTTGACTTGAAGTCTTTTACTATATTAGGACTATTTGTAAATGGGTGGATCTTACCTTTCCCCAGCTCAGGAAACAACTGATGATATACATAAAATGATTCATCCTAACCTTACTACTTCCATATGTCAACTTTTAGCCAAGTGACACTTTCATCTTGTGAGTTTTCAAGGTATCTTTATCCCACCTTCATATTAAAACATCTTCTCGATTTGTTCTTGTAGCGGCAAAATATTTCTTTCTACACTTGGACCTTGGTTGCCCTTGAACCCATACCAACCCTTATTAATAATTGGGCTCAAAGTTGTTATATGTTTAAAGCCCAAGACTTCCCTAAGGAGCATGGATCTTAAAACTAAGTGGACAAACCAGGCCCATTTACAATTCTATCTTTGCTAGATCTTTCATATGCATATTGATTTTTAACTTTTACGTTTGGTTGATTGGTTTATCAATTTGTTAGGTACCATACCTTTTTGGCATGGATGATGGATCGGCTAAGGGGGTGTTAGGCAATGTGTACGGTTTTATTTCGTTTGTTTTGTTTTTTTCTTCCCGAAGCAAAAAACAACTACCATGTCGGCAAAACATACCAACTAATTCTACCTGAAATGTAAAAGTTGTTTTACTGGCAGAGGGAACCTCATAACTTGTCACATGCTGCACATCCAAAGAATGATCACTGAGCATCCCTCCTAAAGTGGAGGCATGGGATCAAATCCGTATTATCGCAGGCTATCCGTGATAAGGTCAGTGGACCTCACGTACAGGCTTGTTAATGGGCCAATTCAATATAAATCAATTATATATGGATCAGATCCAATCTAATCCGATAAACATTTTTTATTAGACATATCTAATTCGATGTCTTATTAGACCATCCAAACTGCTTAAATTGGTTTTAATTCATATTGTGTTGAAAACTAAACCTGGTCCAATTAATTCATATTGGTTTTACTCTTATCCTCTGCCAATAAATTAAATATTGATCCAACCCGATACAGTCCGATATAAATCCATTACATATGAATGGAATCTAATCCAACCCAAACCAATAAATACTTTAACAGGTCCAAGTCAATGACTTATTGGACGATCCAATCCATTCGGGTTAGTGTTGATTCTGACAGGTCCAATCCAAACCCGGTCCATTCGACTGTGGTCCTAATTCCTCTAAGTTATGGTCTGAAACTGCCACTGTGCCTCGTCAACAATGCAAGTAATACATACCCATGTTCAAGTGTTCGCCTTTTTACCAGAGAGATGTAGCAATTATTTCCATTCTTCCCACACAAGTCGCTTTGTGTTTTTTTTTTTTTAATCGAAGAGTGACACGCTTTGAGATGCGCTGCCTGTAATCGCTTTGACCGCTTGCTTTAGAGTTTAGGCCATTGATAACAACCACTAACCATTCGAACCAACCACGGCACGCTTTGTCGCGCTCTTAAGCTGCTTCTTTGGCGTAACTGTCGTAAATCAATGCAGTAAAAACTAAAAAGTGATGCCCAAGATGATAGCTCATGGCTGTAGAAGATAGATCAAAAGGATATGGCACTATGTTATCATCATCACATACATATTCACCGAGAGGAAAAGGGACCTGTGGGCCTTTGTGTCACCACCATACAAGGCGAAGTGGACCCAAGCCCAAAAGTAAAATGAAAAGCAACCCATTTAAAATAATGATAGAACACGTTTGTGAAGGTGCTATGTGTTTTGTCGGATTAGAATCTAAATAACACGTGTATTGGTCGAGTTCCCCTAGATTTTATTGCAACAGTTTTCAGCAAGAGCAAGTCCCTGTTTGGTAAAGAGCCATTCTAGATACTTCCCAATTCCCACAGGACGATAGCCAAAGGCCCATGAAGAATGTCAAGCGTTCATGATTTTAAATACTCCACGAGTTTTGAGATAATAAATTTGTCATTGCCAAGTGACATAATAAAGCCAGCCCAGTAGATAGGACAGAGGTGATGATTCAATTGATCCAACCTGGACCATCACAAGCACTTACCATCCATTCATTAATTTGTGAGTTCATTATGAATATTCTCTTTATTTTCTTTCTCTCTCCCCCCCCCCCCTTTCCTTATACCTCCTTTTTCATTTTTTTTTCTTTTCTTTTTTAGTTTTACATTTTCTATACTAACCAATCATTGTGGGATAGGTATTGTTAAGTTGGACATTGAAGAGCAATGCTCTAAAAATCTAACGACCTGAAAACCAACCATTGCTTAGTATGAATGATCAAACTGCCCCAAAATCTCTTACCCCTCTCCACCCCGAGTTCCTGGCAGATGTTCCAAATGCAGGGGGTGTAAGAGTGGGGCTCATTCTGTGGAGAGTCATTGGGTTTTGTTGGGTTTTTTGGTAATACATAGTTTACATTTCAAGGGAATCAGAGTGAGGACAAAGTGATACATGTTAGGCCCGTTGGCCATACGCCCATGCCACATTGAATATGTGGTTGTGAGGGTTTGATCCCTCCCCTCCAACTTTGGGGGGATGTCAAACCCTCACCTCTAGTGTTGGGGAGATGATAACTAATCATCTCAATGTGGGGTTTGGGGAGGGATAGATGTACACAGCCTTATCCTTGCACATACAGAAAGGTTGTTCCAATATTTGAACCCTGATTACCTAGGTCGCAATAGAGAAACCTAATCTAAGATTGATTTCTTTATTCAACCAGATGCCACTCCAACTCTAATTCAACTTGACCTCTCTCTCTCTCTCATCCAATACCATTCCATTATGTGGTGCCCCTGAAGGAAATATTTACAAATGTTTCAATGCTATTACATGTTTATCGAAAAATGCTAATATCACAATGAGTTAGAGTCTGACATGGGTCAATCTCAACCAAACCCCCCCGAGAATCCGATTTTTGTGGTGATCATGAGATGTGGATAACATTTTTAAGAAGTGTTCATTTACTAAACAAGTCTGGTTGAATGTTAACAATGGTTTGACCGACCCTAGTGATTTAGATAATAGTGTTAGAGATTAGTGGGATAGTTTGGATGATGATAAAATTGATGCTAGATAAGAGAAAAATGTATTTTCATCTTTTGATTTATCTAGGAAAATAGAATGACAAAATTGTTCCACACCCAGTCATTCTCGATCTTGCTCTCAATTTGTATTTGGATACTCAAAAAAGTCTCAATCTTGATGGAGAAATGATGAGAGGCAAAAATATGGAATCAGGTTTATTGGAAACACCCAATAAGTAAAGAGATTATAATTAATTTTGATGTTTCACATCCTTTGAAGGCTGCCATATGTTGCATCGCTAGAAACAAGTTTGGGGAAGTTTTAGAAGTCAAAGCCTACTCCATTGGTTCTACTTCCATCACTCTAGCTGAATCTTAGGCTACATGTGATGTCCATAATGTTGTTCTTAATTACAGGGATCATCCAATTTCTATTGAAGGGAATTCTCTTCTGGTCATATCGTGTTTGAAGAAGAAATCTGAAGTTTCATAGATACTAAATACTATTATTGAGGAGTGCTGGAGATTGGGTGAGCGGTTGGACTATGGGGTGACGTACCATCATATCTTCCATGAAGCTAATCAGACGGCAGATTGGGCAGCCGAAGAGACTCTTTCCTCTCATCTTTCTCCTCTTTCCTTTTGTAATGTTGATCTTCCTTCCTTGTTTGTTAGTTGTAATTTGTTGGAGTGATTTTTGGGGCAGAGCTACCCCCATATTGTGTAGCTCCTACTGATTCTATGAAAAGAAAGCAGATCAGGTCAAGGGTGGGTTTTCCACTTAACCAATGCACTCACATCTCTGCCTCTGTAGGTCCATCTATAAGACCCGAAATTCCGTAGACCAATCTGACATCCAATTTAATTATCTTAGAGTCGGATGAGCGATATTCATTATCGGATTGAATTCGGATGGAATGAGCAGAATTTGATTAAAAATTGGATCGAATTCAGAGTTGTATTTGATCCGATAAAAATATGACTCCCTTTTTTTTGTTGTTTTGTTAAGCTACTAGTTTTAATGTTGTATTATAAATAATGCATATATTATTGCAACAATCAACCTACTTACACAGTATCTTTCCCATTTCATCTAAACTTTCAATAATACAACCTACAATTCTCAACCCTACGGCTTATAATTACTCATTACTCAAAATAATAAATGACAAGACAACCTGACGTAAGGATCTAATGCCCCGTTTGCTTTTCAATAAATCATTTACTTGGGGTAAGTGTACTTAACCATGTTCTTTTATTTTTCATGTAAATAAGGCAATGACCATCTTAACCATAAAAGTTTCATTATTAAAATAGACATTTTTGTCCCATCCAAGTATTGGCAACTTTATTCTATAAGGGAAAGTTAATTTGCCCACCTAGGAGATGAATATCACTTACACGGGAACCCAAGAAAATAAACTTTTACTAGTCTCCACATAAATCTGAAAAATGAGCATGCATTTCTTAGTCAATGGGAATCAAAATCCCATTGACCAACTTTCCCCCATCTCAAAATCCAAAAAAAGAATGCCCCCTACAAACCATTGATTGTGAGCCCATTTGGAGAATTCCATTTTCTTGAGTTCTCTTTCTCTATTCTTAGCTTTAAAGCGTGTTGTATGTCCCGCTTGAAGGGATGAGAGATCCATCCTATGGACGCCCAAAGATTGCGGAATAAGGGGCGAATTTCAAAAATTTTTCTCTCCCTCCAACTGGGAATCGTATTCCCTATTTAGAAAATCATATTTTCAAAGATCAATCTTGAACCATAAACTGAACCAGATCTGAACCAAAAGGAGTGGGAGAGGATTATACCTGATATGGAGAAATACTTTCTCCCAATGGAGGTGTTCACGCCCAAGGAAGGATCCAAAATCTGCTCCCATTGAAGATGGCGCAGTGCAGGGTGGAGCAGAATCAGCAACGTTCTTCAAAAGAACTTGATCCTTCATAAGGATCAACTGGACGACTTGAATACAGCTCCAACCAATCTTTTCACAAAAGATTGAAATCAAGATCCAATCTTGATTGCTCCCAAGAACTGGAGATCGAACTGAAGGAATGGCAATGGCAGGAAGGTGGCGGCAGAAGAGAATTCGCAGTATGCAGGAAATCTCTTAATCTCTCTTTCTTGAAGAGAAGAATGCTATTGATGATGTAGTTGTGTAGTAGGCTGCCGCCCCCTTCCCCTTTTATAATCTCAAAAGGGATCAGCTCCTAATCAGATTAGGAGCTGCTAATCCAAATCATATTTGGATTAGAAGTCCCTTAGTGATAAGGGATAACCCTTATCTTATCTGCAGATAAGATCAGCTGCTGTCTCCTAATCTAATTAGGAGGTTTCCAGATCTAAATCCCATTTAGATCTTGGACTCTCTGAGTGGATAGGGTCTAAGCCCAATCCTTTCAGCTGACCCTCTTTAGAATTCGCCCCCTTTAAATGACTGATCAAATCAGCCCAGTTCGAAATGGGCTTAAGGCCCATTTAAGGTTATGTACTCAAAAGGCTTCCAAATTGCTGCCCAGTTGGGCTTCCTTGTATGGCGTGGGACCCAAGCAATGATCTACACATCAGCCACATGGGTTCAGCCCAGCCTTTGTTACAAGGCCTGGCCGAATGCACTGCTGAAGACAGTGTACCCCCTGAAACCCATCAAATGAGCTCTATGGGCCCAACACTTACACTAAGTGGTCCCTGGGCCAAGCCACCTTGTAACACCCAGGGACTGTGGGCAGATGCAAGATTAGCCCATCAGGCATTATCCTCAATGGTCTTACACTTAACCTCTCAGCCCATAATGATCATACACTGCCCGACAAGAGAGGACCTCTCCCTCGGTTGCAAGGAACAGTGTTGCACTCTCCACTTATATGGATCCCGGGAATTAAAACCTTCTTGCAAACAATTTAGAAACCATACATATATACTTTTATATCTTATATAAAATATATTTTGCAAAACAAATCTCAACGGTTGAAATCGGCTGCCGGCAGTCTTGGTTTCCATCAGTGAGAGTGCATCCCCGATCATTACCTTTGTCCGACAAAGGGGCTGATCCTGTCACTATGATCACCCACTCAGATGAATTCTCGGACTGTCCCAACATACCCAAGTTTTGACCCCCGCTAAGGATCTCACTAATTGGTACATCAAAGACAGCCCAATCCGACACCTAGTGTAGTATCATAATCGAGTCTAGGGGTCGGGTGTAACTTTCCAGTTTTGCCCATCAATCTCCAAGGTCCAGGGCAATACTGGAAATCTGGTCCAGTTCAAAGATTCAATTAATCCTACACTGTATGTGCCTAAGGTCTCACCCTGGCAGCTGAGACAAGCCACCCCAACCGACTTGGTGGCACTATAGTGTTAGCCTTGTCAGGATAGGTCTCCCCAGACCGACCCACTGGCTGTGAACATTCTAAACTAACACGAGTCTCATTAAGTGTCCAGTTTAAGGGTATTACACAGAAACATACCAAGGGAACATGAATCAAATATGTATCTTTATTCATTTACAATAAACTCATAAAGTACATCATTCTGATTGAAGCTAAGGGCATACAAAACTGTCTAACACCGCTCTCAGTTTCAATAAACCAAGCATGTCGGAAATCAACAATATTGGCTGCTGAACTGGGTGAGGATTCACCAACCTACCATCTTACGCCACTTGAATACTCCTACTGAAACAAGAATGCAAGATCCCTAATAATTCCTTTCTTCATGGTCCTCTTGTTGCTTTATGTCATAGTCACTGAAGAGAGCTCCATTTTCAGGGGAGTTTGGCTTCAGTCAGGGCAAAGCCCATTCGAGCAGTATTTACTGTCTTGCATTGAAAATATTTCCATATTTATGTGCTTTATTTCATGGGGAGGTATTCCCATTGCAAGATTAGGAAAGGCTGTTAGAATGGTGTGGGCATAGGTTTGCCCTGATGGAAGTCGATCTATTTTCAGGGAGGGAAGACGCTTTCCCCATTTCCTTTAACATTTTAGATGGAAACCTAATCCCAAGAGATCATCTCTTACAACCTCTCTTCTCTATTTCATCTCTCAATAGGGTCTTGAATTTCTATTTTTTGTTTTGTGTTCCAGGTGTTTGATTTTGGTTGTTTCTTCTTCTTCTTCTTCTTCTTCTTCTTCTTCTTCTTCTCTCTATTTGATTATATTGAATTTGTGTGGAATCCAATATCTAATACATCCGATCGAATTCAAATTCAGATTGATTTTCTATGCACAGTCCAGAACGAACTCAGATGGGAGGCTTTCATTATCAAATAGAACTCAAATATATGTACATCTGATCCGAGTACAAGCCTATCTCCAAACACTTGACCCCATATTCTTTACTACAAACATGGTGTTGAAAAACTCAGATTGGCTCCCCACTAAGTACACACACCCACAACACATTCCAACATGCATTGGGAGCAACCCTCAATTACAAGCATGCTCTATGGGGTATTGATTTGAACTTGGTGTTTACGGAGTACTAACATAGCATTGCATCGTTTCCTAAGGAATACCATATATAGTATATATCACTAGTTTAGGGTGGCCATCTAATGGGTGAAGACAAGTTTAGTTTAGTTGGAAAATTTTACCAACTTGAAGGTATTTTGGTCAATCCTAATTGGGAAGCACTTACTCCTTGATTTTCATTAATAGTAGATGAATTAACAGGTCCCATGATGCTATATGTTTGATGATGATGGTATTAATTGATAAAACTAGCAAAAGGACAATGCAAAAGTTAGGTTTATTGACAACTATGTTGGAAATAAGAGGTTTTAAAATAAATAAGACTACAACATAATATATGCATTGTAAATTTAATAATAATAGGAGTGTAAACTATAACATACTTAGGACTCGAGACCAAGAAATTACTTGATGTGCCTATAAGGATGTAAATGGATCGAATTGGATTTGAATCAAGATATATCCCAATCCGAACCAATGGCAGAATTTGAGATCCAATCGAATCTTACAAATAGTTATTTGAATATGAATTCGTTAAGGATGTTGGATATCTGAATATGACCCGATCCAATTTGAATTATGAAAAATTTAATAAAGTATTAAAAGAAAAAACATAAAAGTTTATATAAAGAAAAACAAAAAGCTATAAGTATTTTTTTCAACTATTTTTATCATATACATTAATATATACATGTCTTTTTATAACAAATTTACAAAAAAAAACAATAGTAAACATATTAATATATACATATCTTTTTATAAGTAAATAAATAAATATAGGCAAAATCGGATCAAATCCTTTCAAATTGGATAAGGGGTGATCCGGATCACCAATCGGATCTGATTGTCCGATCTGAAAATCCGACAAAAGGGTTATCAGTATTTGATAAAACTATGATCGGATTTGGATCAGATCATATCATGATCAAATCCATTTGCAACCCCTATGTGCCTCTTTTTATTGCTTTGGCTTTAATGATTCGTAACAAGAGAGAGATTGATGAGGATGTCACTCATAGAATTAAAACAAGACAAGCAAATTAAAGGAATGCATCTATAATCTTACTTGAGAGGAAATATCAATTTGAGTAAAAGGAATTTTTCATAAAACAGTTGTAAGGCCAATTATATTGCACGGAAGCATATCTAAAAAATTAATAAGAAATAATTTAAATGTCCATAGTTTAACGATGTATATGACATCGAAGAAGAATGGTGAAATAGGATTCATGTATCCAACCCGTTACTCTCACATAGTTGGGACAAGGTTTAGGTGATGAGCATGATGACATTCGGTCTTAATTACAGGTGATCATTTGTAGTCCGTCCTAGAAATTTATAAGCTTGGCCGCTTGGATTAGGTTTTGTGTATCAGCCAATCCTATAAAATTTTGGGCTCAATACTTTAGTTTAGATTTGGCCCACAATATATTTATATACATGATTTTTAAAATCGGATCGGATCGGATGGTTAGATCGGAAAAACTGGGAATTAGTCAGGTGACCAGTTTCACTTTACCATAGAACTATTATTTTGCCAAAAATTGTTGATTTGGTCAATAAACCGTTGAACCGGATAGTCAAACCATTTAAACTGTTCAATGGTTTAGCATTTTTTTTATTTATTATTTTTTTGTCAAAACGAATCATTCATTCGGTTTGAACAATCGAATCATTTGACCCAAGAATCACCCCTAACCAATTCGGTTTTAAAAACCTTGTTTACATATATTATGCATAAGGCATGCCCCCATAAGCTCATCTTGTACTATGACCCTTATCATAGGTGTTAAAGTTGGTCTTTGAGAATAATTTAATTCTTGAAAAATAAATAAAAAATAAAAAAATCTTCTTAGTTTAGTTAGGTATATATAATGTATTATTGAATACGGTCAGTATCGACTCCCATGCTCTTTCACATGCATATAATTAAATATATAAATGAATACTCAAAAGTCAAAATCTCTGTTGGTATAAGTTTGAGGAAATTTTTAATGCCTAGTGCCAATATAAACAACCCTTAGATCCGGATGCCCAATGCATCAAACGTAATCTTAACTAGCCCTATACCAACAGTTTTTGTCAAAAAAAGGAGCTTTTACTGTTGAATCCACTCCTAAAAATCTTACTGTTCAGTCCACCCCTAAAAGAATTAACCCTATATCAGGTTTGCCTTTCTCAACCCTAACCCTGACTCGATCATGGACCTACCCTTTAATGAGTCGAGTTGGAATAGGGCCAACTGTGACTGCACTAATAAAAAGATCACCCGAAATCCACCTACAAGCTACAGCCATGGGAGACAAGCAGACCAGCTGAGATCAAACGCATGAAGGACCCCAACCACATATCATCCACTAAACCCGACTCAAACCCCCATCCCGGGCCCCGCAGAGCTGCATCCTGCATGTACGTCACGTTGACCATAACTCGGGTTAGGTGTCGGTCTGGCGATCGAGCTATCCATCTATCTATCAAGAGAATTTCAGATTCTCTTTCAACCACCGTCATGGTCCATGCCATATAGATTATTGGATGATTATAAATGCCAAACTGCTATGCTTATGTGTTGGCATTCTTTGTCTTCTTCTATAATTAATCAAAGCGTCCCTGGCTAGAGGGAGAGAAATAAATGAGACACTCACACAAGCTTGTTAAAGAAGTAAATCAGACGAGAGAAGAGTTAAATTCCTGTATTGAACTTTGTGTCAAGTTAAAGCTTGGATCCTTGCCGTTGGATAAATGAGAAGCCGATAAATCTAATGGTTTGAGACCCAAATTACGTTATTTTAGATTTATAGTTTAAAGGCCTGGCCCGTCTGGGTAACATGGGATGGGAGCTGCGTAGGGTCAAATAGTTTCGTGAGTTGTCAGCCTTCTGGGTGGAATGGTGGATGGAGTCGGTCAGAAGTCAGAACGGACCGTAGCTTACAACTGGTTGCCCTCTTCCCCAAGTAAGAAAAACGTTTCGTTGCCTGATCATACTGACCTTTCCGTGTAATTTATTAGGATTAATTGGTTCAAAACTCAGTAAAATGAGCAACAACTAATCTTAATGCTTAGGTCAGGGAAGAATAGGATTAACGGGTCGGTTCACCGGTCACAATATAATGTATACTAAGATAAAACAGACAAATCTATCTATAAAAGCAATAAAGAACGAAAGAAAAGACATTAGACATCTTCTCTAGTTTTGGCTGGCAAGAATATATTCGTTTTAAGGGCATGGAGCCAAAAAGAGGTTAATCGTCCTCTTTTACTTTCACGGTTTAACCTATAGGAGGGAGGAGGTAGCCCAGCAACTTCCTATGTTGAATCGGGTCCATTCGGAGCCCCGGAGGGAAGAGGGTGTTTTTGTAATTGAACAATCCCCATAAGCTATTGCTCCACGCGTAATGGGACTCGGGAAAGGGCTGTTTGACAGAGGGCTGAAGTGACTGAAAGGTTTATTTTATTTTGTAGTTTAGTATATAATTAATTAAATACTTGGGTTTCAATAATAAATCAAGCCCTTCAGTTTCACATGTAAGAAACTTACAACCTAAGTGCCCGTTCGGGAGTGCTGAATCACAGTGCTGGATCACATGAACAGCCTTTAAGCTATATTTGATGAATCACGTTGACGTCAATCAATCATTTTTTTTATCACCCGTCTCAGTCTCTTTAGATAACATATCTGGAGCACCTCAAAACAGCTGAATCAACTTAATTGAATGTTCAACCTTACCCTCCCAAACGAATCCTAAGACAAAACTATATAAGTTATTCGGTTCAGCTGCTTTAGCTATCATCGTATAAAGTCCCTTTATGAATCAAGGAATGAACATGGAACATGTTACCTACTAGGCCCACCATTTGAGGATAAATAGCAAAAACGATAATGACTAATGGGGTTTCATAATTAATTAAATTGTGGTATGGTTCAAAATGTGACGGGATCTCCTAAAAGCAAAAGTCCTATAAATCCTTGTAAGCAAGGTTCAAAAAATCGTTATGATTGGCTGATACGTATCGTATCGGGAGCACCTTTATAGAGGGCATATTGGGATTTTGACCGATTCAGGGGTGGAGGAACCTTAAACCGGTCCCCTTGAACTGGATTTAAAAAAAAAAAAAAAAGCAATACTGATACTGCCCCATACACCCCTACCAGCGTATCGATATTTAGAACCTTGCTTGCAAATATGGACATCCAACCATTGATTGATAACATACTTTCATGAATTTAAGAATTAAGATACATGTTGAGGAGATATTCCTATTTGTGCGGTTGGAATTCATGTTCTCACTGAGTTTTTTGCTTTCAAGAGATTAAATCATTGTTAAAACTTAGATTATTTAAAGACTCAAATGGTCCTCTTTAATTTCATAAAAAGGTCTTTAAAACATGATCTTTTTGGAGGGTTGCATAATAATAAGGGTAAATTGTTGAAACCTTCATTGAATTTTTTGACGTGTTAGTGAAACCTCTCTTAAAGTTTGGTAATTGTAATCATTTGCCCTAAACTTTCTAACACAATTGCAAGTAGATCCTCATCGATTAGAATAATCTAAAAAGAAGCATTAAAATGTCCAAAATACCCATGTATTTTACTTTTGACCAAAACATTTATTTTATAAATTTTCTCTTAATATCAATTGTTATTCCAAACCCTTCAATCTTCTTTTTTTTTTCAAAATTTATTTATTTTTTGAAATTGCCCTTCATATCAATCGCTCAAAGGTAAATCTACAACTTTAAACTCTATTCCTTTTGTTGATCATAAAGCTTGTAGTTTTTTTTTCTTGTGAAATCCAAGCTCAATAATAATTGCATGGGTATTTTGGATATTTTCATGTTTATTGTTAGTAGGGATGGCAATTTTCTCCATCCTTGATGGGGATTAGGGACAGGGATGGAAACTAATAGGGATCCCTGACTAGGTCGTGGTAAGAGATGAGGAATGAAGTCTCCACCCTGCCTTGATCCCAATTATATATATAATATTATTTATACTAAATATATATGCTATTATTTATATCAAAATATTTTTAAAATATTATTCGTATTTTAAAAATTCCATTTATTTTAAATAAATATAGTTTTAAAATACTATTATTTAATGAGTTTTGAGGACTTGGATCCTTACGAGAAATCCACCTTTATTGGGATTAGGGACAGAGGACAACTTTTAGGGGTTTTACCATTCATTCCACCCCTAGGTGGAACTACTAATAGACTAAGAGTGGATTGAATCCTACCCATGGATTGATGCCAAATTTACAAGCAGGATGTGATTTATAAGAGGGGCTATTAATAAACTAAGAAGGGGCTGCAAATTAGATTTATGAAAGGAATTGCAGTTCAAAAATCCCTAACTTTTATCCCCTCTGCGGGTTGTAATTGGGGACATGAATTTATTTCAAAATTGGGATTGGGACGAAAACTATGACCCGTTGCCATTACTACTTTATGAGAATTCTACTTGCAATTGCGTAAAAAATTTCAGGCGAGGTGATTGCAATCACCTCATGAAAAAAAGTTTCAACAACACTCAAAAACTTAAACTTGAGGAAGAGATTTTAGCAATTTACCCTAATATTAATAATAATAATATCTCCGACAATCAACATGGATAAGTATTTTGACATACGATCAATTTCACCGGTCACAGCCAAATGGATACCAAGAAACTGTGCATGGACTCGGTAGGATGTATTTGCAATTTTGCATCCCATTAATGATAGATCCATTAGTCATCAAAGAATAATTATTATAGCCACACTTGTTCAAGGTCCAACCATCCAAGTAGCTAGCAATTCTTGTACGTTATTCTCGTGGATGGGTGATTCCAACACCCGTATCAATAAACCCGTTGCCAAGGATTCTTCTGTTTTAACTATTTTCTTTAAAATGTGACAATTTAATACCCAAACTTTTAAAATATGACAATTCAGTACTTGCTATTAACCATAGTTTTCAAGGCACCAATGCGAGGTCAGGTGAAGGGGGGTGCTGATGATGCACGTTTTGATAGTTTCCGGTTGGCAGGTGATTCGGATGTCTAGTTGAACATTTCTTAGCAGGAAGGTAGCTCATACACCTACTTGAACAATGACGAGCTGTATCGTTTACTGTGACAACCTGCAAGGAAAAAATGTCAAAGTGCCCGGGTTGCTTTATCTGGGGTGGGCACTCCGATGCTTGAGTTAGCGAGTTATAAATTTTTGAGAGAGCTAAAATAGCTAAATTGTGCATACCTTCTTAGGTTGGAGGTAGGGCCCTTATATAGGCATTATTTGGCGTAGGCTTCACGCACCACGTATGAGATCTTTGGGAAGACGTGCCTAACCGGTCTAAAGTCCTTGAAGGTAGTCGTGCACATAGACCAATCTTTGTGCCTTATCCGGTTCCGTCTGGAACATTTGGTGTGGGAGCCAACTCCCGAGAGACCCAAGAGTGATGGGATGCATGCAAAATTGGTCGATGAGCACGTCTCACAGGTCGCCACCTGGACCTCAGTCAGGTCGACAAGCCCTCGAGGGAGGTCGCTCCTCACATCAAGGTCACTTTGGTCGATACTGATGAGGTACCACAAGTCAGCCCTAGACGAGGTGCTGCTAGACACCCTGAGTCGTGGACGAGGTCGACAGCTAGGTTTCCACCAGGTCAGTGGAGGTAGGTTGTCAGGTTGGCAGAGGCAAGTCGCCAGGTCGGCGGTGGTAGGTTGCCAAGTCGGCGAAGGTAGGTCTCCAGGTCAGCGGAGGTAAGTCGCCAGGTTGGCGGTAGAGGCAGGTCTCTGGAGGTAAGTCGCCAGCTAGGACTCCATCATTTTGGCTAAGGCAAGTCATCGCCTACGTGGTGTCGGGGTGTCATCTAGTTGTCCTAAGATGCCATGTGTCATGATGTCAGTGGAGGGCCAAATCTGTTATCATCAATTGCCCCCCACTCCCGAGCTGAGGTCAGCTCAGCGAAGGGAGTAGCTTGTAGGTCCTTTGGTCTGAAGTGACTAGTTTGATGAGCTCATAAGCATCAACCCAGGTGACCAAAGTGGTTATAATTTCAGTTGTCAAAGTGATGCCGAGCTGGATGGATGGGGGCCAACTTACACATTTTGAGGTCTACCTGTTACTAACACATTTTGAGGTCGGCTTAGGGGGCCTTGAGGTTGAAAGCGGTTTGGCTTCCCCTTGTGATACATGTGTTGCTGTTGGCATTTGAATAGCAGGTCAGTGCCACGGTTGCACTGCATCAGTCCTCGGAGGTGCTAGTCATCTACTCTTACGATAAGCCACATGGAGCTCAACCTACAGGGGCATCTCTACTAACTGCAAGTTGCCAACTTGCACGAGAGCCTTGAAAAGTTCGACCCACAAGGGCGACTACAATTCGTTGGCCATCGACTCCCACGGGAGCCATGAAGGGCTCGACCTATAGGGGCGACCTCACGAATAGGACTGACGAGGCTCATCCGGGCTTAATTTTGATAGTCCAGTTTGTTCTCAACACCTCGGCCTATAGACACCTCGACAGGGCTGACCTATGAGGGCGGCTCCACAACTTGCTAGCAATTAGGGGTGGCAATGAGCCGAGCTTTTCACGATTTACTCGAGCTCGGCTCGGCTCAGTTTCAGTCGAGCTTGAGCCTACTAGATCGCGGCTCGTGAGCCAGCTCGAATATATAATTATAGAAAATAATATATATAATAGATATATTATAATTATTAATTTTTTAAATATAAAATGAAAATTTTTATATATAATTTTTATTTTTATAAAATACTTTTTCTCTATATTTTTATAATAAAATATTTAGAAAATATATAATAAAATATTTTTATAAAATATAAAACAAGTCGAGCCAAGCTCGAGCTCGAGCTCAAGGTTCTGGCTCGAGATCGAGCCTTGTAGAATAGTCTCGAGCCGAGCTCGAGCCTGGTACTATTCGGCTTGGCTTGGCTCGAATCCAATCAACTCCCACGTAGAGCATGTAGGGCTCGACATGTGGGGCGGCCTCACAGTTTGTTGGCTATCAACTCCCACGGGAACCACAGAGGGCTCAACCTACGGGGGTGGCCTCACATTCTATTGGCCATCAACTCTTGTAGAGAGCATGTAGGGCTCAACTTATGAGGGTGGCTTCACAATTAGGGAGATTTTGTCCGAGCAAGACTGCAAGAACTTATCTGGGCTAATCATTTTGATTATGTGTAACGGTTCCCACAGACAACGCCAATTGATGGTGCGCGTTTTGACAGCTCCTGGCTGGTAGGTGACTTGGGATGCCTAATTGAACAGTTCCTAGATGGAAGGTGGCTCGGACGCCTAGCTGAACAATGATGAGTTGTATCGTTTACTGGGGCGACCTGCAAGGAAACAATATCAAAGTGCTTTGGTTGCTTTACCCGGGGTGGGCACTCCGGTGTTTAAGTCAACGAGCTAGAGATTTTTGAGAGAGCTAAAATGTTAGAGAGCTAGAGAGCTGCAAGAAATAAATTGTGCATACCTTTTTGAGATTGGAGGTAAGGCCCTTATATAGGCATTATTTGGTGTGGGCTTCACGCATCACATCCGAGATCTTCGGGAAGACGTGCCTAACCTGTTTGAAGTCATCGGAGGTAGTCATGCACGTAGACCAGTCTTTACGCTTTATTCGGTTTCCTCCGGAACATTCGGTGTGGGAGCCAACTTCTGAGACACCCGGGAGTGACGGGATGCATGCAGAATTGGTCGACGAACACGTCTCACAGGTCACCACTTGGACCTCAATCAGGTTGGCAAGCCCTCGAGGGAGGTCGCTCCTCACGTCGAGGTCACTTCGGCTGATATTGACGAGGTACCACAGGGTGGCCCTGAACGAGGTGCTGCTAGCCACCCTGAGTTGTGGACGAGAAGCTAGGTTTCCACCAGGTCGTCAGAGGTAGGTCACCAAGCCAGCAAAGGCAGGTCACCAGGTTGATGACGGAGGCAAATCACCAAGTGGGACTCTATCATTTTGGCTAAGGAAAGTCATTGCCTAGGTGGTGCCAAGGTGTCATCTACTTGTTATGAGATGCCATGTGTCATGATGTCAGTGGAGGGCCAAATCTGTCATCATCAGGCGCCTTGTCGTCTAGTTGCCTAGGCGATGGATTTTTTATGTTAAAAACATAGATCCTAGGGTAGTTCCCTAGGTACCATAACCATATTTCCTTAATAATTATTCATAATTTTCAAAAGAAAAGTATAAAGTTCATATTAAAGTATGGAAAATCAACATATTTATAAAAAGAAAATGAATAAGGAAGATAAAACTCAAAAAATATAGGGCCGAACCTTTATTTTTGTTATAGGAAAAGAAGAAAAGAAAAAGTATTGGTAATAGTAGTAGTAGTAGTAGAAGAAGAAGAAGAAGAAGAAGAAGAAGAAGAAGAATATGTGGAAGAAGAAAATGTGTTGATTAAATAAATTTTAAGTTCTTCCTTATTATTGGTTCAGGTTTTGAAGTCTTTGAGGGTTAATACAACATTTAGCAATGTTTGTGTTGATTAAACCCTAATAAATAAGAAAATAATAAAAAGAAATTAGAATATAAACTCACAAAATGATTATTTTAGTTTAATAATGTCTATTTTATAATTATGATCCCAAAAAAGAATGAACAAAAAAATATTTTATAGTAGAGAGTAAAAAAGTGCTTGGCGATTAGGCGAGGTGAGCCTCAAAGGGTGCCTTGTCACCTAGGCGTCACCTTCACAATTATACTGTTAACTAGTTGTTAACCAGCCATAAAGCGACATTTGAGAAAGACACAAATGTCCTTACAATGTCATCTAATTTTCTTTATCAACCATCTAAACATTGACAAAAAATTAGCAGTCTCAAATCATTGCCTCTTCTATTCAAGAAAGTTAGGGTCACCGGAATGCTTACTCAAAGTGATCCCAACTTTCTTGTCTAGAAAAGGCAAAGAGTTGAGACTATTAATTTTTTGTAAACGTTTAAATAGTTGATAAAGAAAATTAAATAACACTTGAAGGACATTTGTATTTTTTTCAAATGCCACTTAATGATAACGACAGGTACTAGATTGCCATATTTTAAAAGTTTGGGTATTAAATGATCATATTTTAAAATTGGGTTTTTTACGGTTCAATCCACCCCTAGGTGGAGCTACTAATAGATTAGGAATGAACTAAATCCTGCCCATAGATTGATGCCAAATTCATGGATAGGATGACGTTTATAGGAGGGGCTACTAATAGATTAGGAGGAAACCGCAAATTAGATTATGAGGGGATTGAAGTCCAAAAATCCCTTTAAAATTTGGAGACGAAAGTGTCAGTAAGTCCAAAATACTGGGTATTAATCGGAATGTTTCCCATGATTTTATTATGGTGAAAAGATTATAGTCAAAGGCACTGGTGAAAAGAGTCTAGTCAAAGGCATTCTGAATATTATTCCTATTTTGCATGCCAATCTGGAGCCAAGAAGGAGCAAGGCAAGTGGCTCACTTGCCACACAGGCGCACTTTAGATCCCCCATGTCTAAAATAAAAAGACGTTTCGTTGATTTTTGATTTTCGGACATTTCACCTGCTTTCAAGTTACAAGTTACAAGTCACCCCCCAAAAAACAGCCGCAACAGCACTTTGGGGTTCCGGGCAATGGCTAATATGTAGGAAGTAACGGCCGAGATACGAAAGGTGAGGGTTCGTGTTTCAACCAGCAACTCTAGTCAATTATTTCACCCGCTAAAACACCGTTAAACTAAACATGCTTTCTCCCTCTCTCTCTCTCTAATGAGGGACCACGGCGGCACAGCGTCATCAAGGTAAATTAACAGAGACGGTTCCCGTCTTTCGGCCTCTCCGTCTCCCACCCTCTCTCTCTCTTTCTCTCTCTCACGGCAAATATAAGAAGTTCCTGAACAGAGCCCATGCGGTTTCCGCCTCTCCTAACCTGCAACAACTCTCTCTCCTCCTTTCTCTCTCTCTTTGTCATGGTTGCCACGTGTTATCTTCCGTCGTGAGATCGAGCCAATCAAGTTGCAGGTCGCAGACATTCTATTATTTCAGTCCACTCCTTCCCTCTTTCTCTCTCCATGTGAAGGAAAAAGAGAGAAATGATCTATCTCTCATGTGTTTATCCAGTATCTGCAACACGACTATTAAATTCTAGCAACGATCTCTTCTTTTGCTTCTTGTACTTCTTTTCTTCTCGTCGATTTCTGTGCTTCAGCTCTCACAAGAACTCGATTGGACTTGTTCTTGGTCTTGCTTGGATCATTTTGACAGCAGCTGCAGTAACTCGATTATTTTTGGCCGGGATCTGTTTGGCTTGTAATTGGTTTGATCTTGGAGGAGTTTCAGTAAATTATCGGTTTGGATCCGATCCAGGCAGCAGCAGCGCCGGAAAATGGCGCTGTTCAGAAGGTTGTTTTATCGGAAGCCGCCGGATCGGCTTCTCGAGATCTCTGAGAGAGTTTATGGTATGGCTTTTGTTCTTTGCTTCTATTTGCTTCTAGAAAGAAAGTGCTGTTAATTACTGCTGAGTTGAAGAATTTTCTCCGCTTTCCTTTGAAATGTGCAATTGCATTATGTCATGTGCTCCTTTTTATTCGTATTATGTTTTCGGATTCACTTGCTTGTTTTTGATATTTTTGGGCAGAAAACGAGTAAAAAACTTTTGCATTAAGAAAATGTTGAAGTGTTATCTGAGTATTTTGAGTACCATAGAAGCATCATTGCAATTTGTTTGTGTTTTGCATCTGCTTCTTTTTTTCCTCTTTTAATATTCCCAATGTAATTTTTAGAAAGTCCAAGTTTTTGCCATTTTTGTTGTATTTCGGCTTCTTCTTCAGTTCATATTTGAGTTGCAATTTTTTTTTTTTTTGAAATTTGGAATACCTAAAGAATTACTGTGGTCTTTTGGGACAATTATGAAACCAAGGAGAATTTCAGTGTCATAGGAGTTAAGGTTAGCTTTTAAAGTGTAGGAACTGAATGTTGATTTTATTTCACAACCTTAATTTCCTAGAAAAATTTCTCAAGGTTTGCAAGTTCATTGGATTCACGTTCACATTATAAAAGAACAAAAAAAAGAAGAATATTTACTCTCCTTCAAGATGCATTTTTAAAGTTTTTCCCATTCTCTTTCTTCTATTTTTTTCTTCTTTATAAACGGTGACGAGGACTGCAATGCTTTTTAATATGTACATCTCCTATTTTTATTTCTGAGCATACTTTTCTGTTAGTTGCTATAGATACTGAAGGTCTTTAGCTATAATATTTATCTAATTGTGGCTTTTGGTACTTTTTGTGCTACAGTATTCGACTGTTGCTTCTCCACGGATGTTCTGGAAGAGGATGAGTACAAGGTTTATATGAGCGGGATCGTGGCACAGCTGCAGGACTACTTCCCTGATGCCTCTTTCATGGTATTTAACTTCAGGGAAGGAGAAAGGAGGAGCCAAATTTCAGACATATTGTCTCAGTATGACATGACTGTTATGGATTACCCTCGTCAATATGAGGGATGTCCTCTGTTACCGTTCGAGATGATCCACCATTTCTTGTGTTCTAGTGAAAGCTGGTTATCATTGGAAGGGCAACAGAATGTGCTGCTGATGCACTGTGAGAGAGGGGGATGGCCTGTGCTAGCCTTTATGCTTGCAGGTCTTCTATTATACAGAAAACAGTACACTGGAGAGCAGAAGACTCTTGAAATGGTCTACAAACAAGCTCCTAAGGAACTCCTCCATCTCTTGTCTCCCTTAAATCCACAACCTTCACAGCTGAGATATCTCCAGTACATATCCAGAAGAAGCCTTGGTTCAGATTGGCCTCCACCAGATACACCTTTGACTTTGGAATGTCTTATTCTTAGAGTTCTTCCCCTGTTCAATGGGGAAAGGGGTTGCAGACCAGTAGTTCGTGTTTATGGTCAAGACTCTTCAGATGTCACCAACAGAAGTTCAAAATTGTTATTATCTTCGGAGACAAAGAAACACATTCGCCACTACCAACAGGTAATATTGTTATTTGTGTATCTGTTACCAGAATGAGGGATCTACTTGATGTTTTAAACATTTTGGTATGCATCTGCAGGCAGAGTGTATACTTGTGAAAATAGACATTCATTGTCGTGTTCAAGGGGATGTTGTTCTTGAGTGCATCCATTTGGAAGATGATCCAGTACGGGAGGAGATGATGTTTAGGATTATGTTCAACACAGCATTTATCAAATCAAATATTTTGAATCTCAACCGTGATGAAGTTGATGTTTTGTGGGATGCTAAGGATCAATTTCCTAAGGACTTCAAGGCAGAGGTAGGTGATTGTTTTTCTTCCATGGGGTTGCCCTTTCTTGAAATGTAGGGGTTGAATCCATGATTATTTCTGAATCAGGTTGCCTTTTCGGACTCTGATGCTGTTGGGTCTAATATCACAACAGAAGTGGTAATAGAAGATGGGAATGATACAGAAGGAACTGCAGAGGAATTTTTTGAGGTGGAAGAGATTTTCAGCAGCACTGATGGGCAGGATGGGAAAGGAGATTTTTACATGCATGCAACTCAAGAAAGCATATTGGATGATGTCAGTCACAAACAGGATGGGAAGGCAGAATTTACTCTTCAAACTACTGAAGAGAGCACATTGGATTCCATGAATTGCAAGCAAGAAAAGAAGTGTCATGACAAGGCCATGACAGGGCCTGCTACTGTAGGCAGCAAATTAGAAGCCAAAGCAGTAATTACTGATGTTCATGGCAAATTAGAAACCAAAGCAGCTACTTCTGTTGTGCTTCACAGAGAGGAAGATATGGACAAAAAGGAGAATGCAGAGAACAATGGTACCCAGAATAAGGCAGATTTCAAAGCTCCACAGTCAAAGCGGGATTCTGATATCCGTAGACAAAAGCCTGAAAATGTACTGCCACCCACCCCAAAGAAGCAGCTTACTTCAAACACAAAACAACCTTCAGATCCAACTGCAGCTAAGCAAAAGAAGAAACAACAAGAACCCGAGGGAATCCATGTGAAACAGACAAAACCAAACACAGTACCTCGATGGATCCAACCAAGCAAAGACTCTTTTACTAATTCCATTCATGTAACATCTCATCCTCCATCAAGATATAACAGTGCACCAGCTGCTATAGAGATTACTGCACTTTCAAATGATTGTGGTGCAGGTGAAACCGGGGCTCATCCATCTGTTGCTGCTCGTGTTGGGATTATGGTTCCTTCTGATGATTTACCTGAATCAGCTGATGAATTTCATGAAGTTGATTCCATTATCCATTCAGAATCCACAGATGATGCACCAAGTCCCTCTCCACCATTTTTATTATCTCCTTCAAATGTTTCCCCACCTCCACCACCCCCCCCACCACCTATTCGTGTAGGATCTACATTTCTGGTCCGTTCTCCTCCACCACCTCCACCTCCAACTATCTGCCATGAGGCAACTTCTCAGCTTTCAGGTCCTCCTCCACCACCACCACCACCACCACCACCACCAACTCCTCCTCCTCCTCCTCCTCCTCCTCCTCCCCCTTTACATGTAGTTCCATTTCCACCACTACCACCTCCTATGCGTGGAGCTCCACCGCCACCGCCACCGCCACCACCACCACCACCACCACCACCACCACCACCACCACCACCACCACCAACTCCTCCTCCTCCTCCTCCTCCTCCTCCTCCTCCTCCTCCCCCTTTACATGTAGTTCCATTTCCACCACTACCACCTCCTATGCGTGGAGCTCCACCGCCACCGCCACCACCACCACCACCACCACCTCCTCCTCCTCCTCCCCCTTTACGTGGAGTTCCATCTCCACCGCCACCTCCTCCTCCTCCACTACGTGTAGTTCCATCTCCACCACCACCACCACCACCACCACCACCACCACCACCACCACCTCCTCCTCCTCCTCCCTCTTTACATGGAGTTCCATCTCCATCGCCACCTCGCCCACCACCGCCGCCTCCACCACCTCCTTTGCGTGGAGCTCCACTACCGCCACCTCCACCACCACCACCTCCTTTGCGTGGAACTCCACCGCCACCGCCACCATCACCTCCTTTGCATGGAGCTCCACTACTGCCACCTCCACCACTACCACCTCCTTTGCGTGGAACTCCACCGCCACCGCCACCACCACCTCCTTCGCATGGAGCTCCACCACCACCACCGCCACCACCACCACCACCTCCTCCTTTCCGTGGAGCTCCAATGCCGCCGCCACCACCACCTCCTACACGGGGGGCTCCACCTCCATCACCACCACCTCCTACACGGGGGGCTCCACCTCCACCACCTCCCCCCATGCGTGGTGCTCCACCTCCGCCACCTCCTCCTATGCGTGGAGCTCCACCTCCCCCACCTCCCCCCATGCCCGGAGCTCCACCTCCCCCACCTCCCCCCATGCGTGGAGCTCCACCTCCTCCACCTCCCCCCATGCGTGGAGCTCCACCTCCTCCACCTCCCCCCACACGTGGAGCTCCACCTCCACCTCCACCTCTTGGAGCTCGAGCACCTGGTCCTCCTGCTCCACCCAGACCTCCAGGTGGTGCACCTCCTCCACCTCCACCCTTTGGGGCGAAAGGACCAAATGCAATTGGTTCTCTATCTGATGCAAAAAGTTTATCTGTTGGAAGAGGCCGTGGACTTTCACGTCCTACAGCTACAGGTTATCAGGGGTCTTCTGCTTCAGCACCTCGGCGATCTACATTGAAGCCACTGCACTGGGTGAAGGTAACAAGAGCAGTGCAAGGAAGCTTATGGGCAGAACTGCAGAGATATGAAGAGCCTCAAATGTATTATGATTATCTCTTTCTACTTGGATTTGCTTCTTTGCCCTGATGATTTTTTTCTAGATTCTTGTTGCCCATATTGATTTTCATTTCTTAAACCTTGATTCTGAAAAGTTTTCATGGAAATCTAGCATATTTATTTGGTTATATTTAATACCGTCAGATTTGCATGATGGCATTGGTTTCTAATTTTGTTCTACGACTACTGCAGTCTGCATCATAGTTTAACTATTTCTTTTTTGTTCTCATATTTACAACATTGTCACCTTTGTATGCCAGTGCATCAGAATTTGATGTGTCAGAACTTGAGAGCCTTTTCTCTGCCACAGTTCCAAATATGGTTGATGGCTCAGGAGGTAAATCTGGAGGACGACGCAAGTCTCTTGGATCTAAACCCGATAAAGTTCACCTGGTAATTCACAAAAATTGGCATTGTACATTTAAAATTTCATGGCTCTTTTTTATACTTTGTAGGGGATAATGTTGTTAATTTCTTCAAATTTCTTGAAGTGACCTTATGTGCTCCTCATGATCCATCTTTTTAATGTTTGGATAATATTCCATACTTTTGTGATTTCAAATATGTCTTGACTGACTTTTCATAGGGTGGATTGAAAGGGATAAATATGTTTAACTTTCATCCTTCACTCATGGGGCAAGTTTCAGCTCAAAATTCCTTGTCCTGTGGCCAAATTGGTCATTTTCTGGGCATCTTTTGAAGCAAAGAAAACTAATTGACAAGTTAACATCATTTGAGAAAGTTCCAATTAATGGTGGATTATAGAGCTGCCATGGACTGAGCAAATAACCAAGTAGTGTGACATGCACTTGATTTAAAATATCTGGTGCATGAAATTAACCATGGATATAGTCCTTTGTCCTTGATGAATTGGAATGACAAAATAGGATTTGGGTAACCGACTCAAAATAGTTTGGATAAGGCATTTTTTAGTTGAGTTGTATATCTGGTGTATGAAGATTTTGCTAATTGCTATGACTAGGAAGAGTTCTAGTAATTTTTCAATTGCTTGCATGCAGGTGCAACTTTTTTTTTATTGGAAACGGTAATTTCATTAATACAACTTAAGAATAACTTTCTAGAGTTAAGTACAGCTGTCAACCCCTAAACAGGTGTTGAGCCCCTAGTAATCTTTCTTACAAAACTGCCTAGAACATTCTCTCCCTCACAGTCCCTTGTTTAGCCAATGTGTCAGCTGAACCATTAGCTGATCTCCTTGTCCATTTGAAGCACACACCGGTCTCCCTTGTTGTGTCGAGGATTTCCCTTATGGGCTGTCTATAGTTCCAGGCTCCCAAACTTACCAGATTGCAACCACTCAATCAACAATTTAGAGTTATGGGAGTGGCTCTTCTCATTGTTTGGGTGCAGGTTGGTTAGGCCAGCAGATGCAAGTTTGATTTTTGATCCTGCTTTCTTCCCTTGGCGTCACAGAAGAGGAAGAATTATGTGGAAGTGTGCAAGAGCAGCGCTGATCTGGTCCGTGTGGGAAGAAAGGAATACCAGAATTTTCCAAGAGAAGGAGAGAAGCCCAGAAGAGATGAAGGACTCATTCTAAACAGGGTGATCTTGTGGTTAAAATCACCGGACCTATTCCATCAATTCTCATTTAATGATATTTGGAGGAATTGGTTAGCAGTGGCTAATTGTTCATCCATAAAGACTAAAGTGAGTATGGCTTGGGAACCCCCTCCTGAGATTCTTGAAGCTGAATTTCGGCGGAAGTAGTCTTGGTAATCCAGGTCCGTCAGGGGTGGGAGGGGTACTGAGGAATGAGAGTGGGAATGTGGTTCTTATTTTCTTAGTAGGAGTTGGAAACTCTACTAGGGCGGAACTTGCTGCCACCACTATCCAGGGAGATATTTTTTTTTTTTGATCAATAAATATCCAGGGAGATAATAGAAGGGGACTCCAAGGTGGTAGTGGGCTGGCTACAAAATCTGGACTCTATAGTGTGGTGTTTTAAGAATGAAATAAAAAAATTCAACTGCCTAACAAGAAGCTTGACAGTGAGAGTACAATGGGTGGGGAGATCAACAAACTCTATGGTTGATGATCTTGCAAAGCAAGAGGTAAATAGGGAAAGTTTGTATTGGGCTCAAATGTAGACCGAATCTGTTTTCTATCTTTTGTCTTTCTTCCTACTGTAGGAGAGGACACAGCTCGTGCCTCTCCACGGGAAGCTTGTAACTGCATTAGTTTTTATTAATGAAATTTATCCTTCTTATTTATCAAAAAAAAAAAAAATATAGTCTCCCTCTATCTCAATTTGGTGTAACCCAAACTGTTTGGCATATCTTACACTCATCTTTGCTCTCAATGAGCAATGAGCCCTCCCACTCCTATTGGTCCTGAAAACATAGCCACAGTTTTGCCATTTTCATCTCTGAATACTCCTATACCTGAAGGGCTAGGGTTACCTCTAGAACTCCTGTCAAAGTTCAGTTTCACTCCTTGTTGTGTTGGTGGGGACCACAATTCCTGCATAGTAGGTTTTATGGAAGTTGTAGATGCCACCACTTCCCAACTCCTATAAATGTCTTCAGCTGAGAAGTCTTTAAACAAATCCCAAGTTTTCAACCATTGAATAGTCATGATGATTATCCTTTCCACAATTTCCTTATTGGATTTCTCCACTCCTTTTAAAGATCCTATTGTTCATTTCTTCCCAAACGGCCAAACTGACCATAAGATAACTGCTCTTTTGGCTCTCCACATTAATCTTCCACATCTCTTCGGTTGCTTGACAAAGCTTGGGGAAAAAAAGGTTTGCCATGTCCGAGGAAGGTGTTCACCTGCAACCAAAGATAGAAGAGAACCATGCCCAAATAAAGCACACAAATGGACAAGAAATTAATAGGTGTATGATTGTCCTACCAGAGCCTAAGCAAAGGCTACAAACATGGGGTGATAGGCATAAATTTGGCCTTTTTCTTTGCAACACATCTAGAGTATTGATTTTTGGAGAACCACCTCCCAACAATAAGCCCGAGTTTTTGTGTGTATAGGCTGACACCAAATCTCCTTTGAAGGAAAGCTCCTTGTAGGGTTTGATGATTGAGTGAGGACATCAAAGGAGAAACAAGTGAACACGTCAGATGGGGAAGGTTTCCAAATTCTACTGTCCAAACAAGATTGGTCCAGGTATTAGAGAGATTTGAGAAAAGGCTTGCTTCTTGGAGGAAAAATCATCTCTCTTGGGGGGAGAATCACTTTGATTAGGTTTACCCTAGCTAACCTTCCTGTTTACTTCTTGTCAGTGTTTAAGATTCCCACAAAGGTCTCTAACAGGGTGGAAAAATTAATGAGGTATTTTTTATGGGAACCAGGAGTGGAGAAGAAAGACGATAGGGTGAGTTGGGAGGTGGTAACTAGTAGCAAGAAGCTAGGGGGGCTTGGGATTGGGAATATTAGGAAAAGAAACATGGCGTTGATGGGGAAATGGTTGTGGAGGTTTCCACTGGAAAGGGACAAATTGTGGACGAAGATAGTGGGTAGCATACATGGACTAGATGAGAACGACTGGGATCCAGGAATTTTGACAAGGGCTATAGTTGCTTCCCCTTGGAAAGCCATTCATGATTTGCTTCTAGTTTTCTCCCCTTGGATCATGTATGATTTGAACTCTAGTAATCAAATAAAATTTTGGGAGCAACCTTGGGTTGGGGACTTACCCCTGAGGGACCAATTTCCCTCTTTGTATGCTTTGTCAGGTTTGAAAAATGAACCCATCTCCTCTTTCTTAGTTCCTTCTGATTCTACTTCTAGTTTTGGGTGGAACCTAGGCCTGAGAAGGGCAATTAAGGATACATAATTGGGCTGTATTTCCTCTCTACTAGCCATCATTGAAAATGTTTTCTTGAACCCTAGTAAGGTAGACACTAGAGTCTAGACCCTTCCTCCTTTGGCTCCTTTTCTTATGCTTCGTTTTTTGAGACCTTAGTTCAGCCTACTATTCCTCTTGGGTTGTCCTTCCCTGTTAAAGAGATTTGGAGCAAACCAATTCCTCCTCGGGTTGGTAGTTTTTGTTGGAAAACTTTCTTAGAAAGGATTAACACAAATGACTTGCTTTAGAGAAAGAGGCCCAATTATTGTTTACTTCCCAATATGTGTAATCTTTGCAAAGCTGATGGGGAAATGAGTTACCACATTATGGTTACTTATTCGGTTACCAAAACTGTTTTGGAGTGGGTGTTTCTCCCTTTTTGGGTGTACTTGGAATCCCCTCGTGAGTGTGCAAGGCTTGTTCTCTCCTTCGTTCTTTACATGACCTAAGAGGGAAGGTTATGTGGAGAAGCATTAGGGCGGCAGTGTGCTGGTCAGTATGGGAAGAGAGAAACTCACGAATATTTTCAGACAAGGAAAGAACCACGGAAAACTTACTAGAACTGATACACTTAAGGGCAGGTCACTGGCTGAAATCTATGGAGCTATTTTCAGAATTTTCCATGGCTGACTTATTGAGAAAGTGGAAAGAGGTAGCTACCTTTGCCCATCGTAAGAGGACCTCTAGGCCCTCTTGGTCCCCCCCTCCCGCTGGATTCATAAAACTGAATTTTGATGGAACTAGCTTAAGGAATCCAGGGCCTTCTGGGATTGGGGGTGTTTTCAGGAAGGAGGATGGTATTATTACTGCCATGTTCTCAGGCCCAATTGGAGAGGGTGACTCTCTTAGGGCCGAGATTCTAGCAGTTCTTGAAGGAATCCAAAGAGTAAGAGAATTAAACATCAGATGCTTAGTTATTGAAGGGGACTTGGAGGTGGTGATTAGGTGGCTGAAAGGAGACAACAATGGTTTGTGGAGCTACAACAATGAAAAGAAAAAATTTAAATGGCTGAGTAAGGATATTGAAGTGAAGTACAACTGAGTGAAGAGAAGTGCTAACTCAATGGCTGATGGGTTAGCTAAGCAAGGGGTGGTTAAGGAATCTCTGTTTTGGGCTAATTTTTAGCTTCTTTCTTTGTTCTTTTGTTGTTGGGGAGTTAAGATAGCTTACCTCCCCTTTCTGTAATTAAAGTTTCACAAATCTTATTCATTAATAAAGCTTATTGTTATCGATAAAGAAACAAGATTGGTCCAGGTAGGTTGACCCTAGAAGGTTAATTAATTCATCCACCATTGCCATTTCTGACTCCCTTAGGACCTCTCCTCAGACCTAGGTCCCAAGAATTATCAGTAAAAATTGAAGAGATCACTTTTCTTTTATTTTCTAACAGTGAATAAATAGAAGGGAACCTTTTAGTAAGGGAAATGTCTCTAACCCAAATATCTTCCCAAAACAACACTTTATTTCCTGCACAAGCATCAAATTTGAAGTAAGGAAGGATGGAAGGTAAATTACCATGAATAGATTTTCAGGGAAAGCATTGAGAAGCCTTAGGGTCAATTCTTGCATCCCAACCATTGTCTGCCAATCCATGAATGCTAATAATCACTCTATGCCAAAGCCTGTCCTGTTCCAACGGCAATCTCTATAACCATTTCCCCAATAATGCTGTGTTTCTTAGCCTAATATTTCCTATTACTAGGCCTCCTTCATCTCTACTTCTAGAAACCACCTCCCACTTCACTAGGTGGTCTTTTTTGGTGTCTCCTGGTTTCCAAAGGAAGTTCCTCGTAATCTTTTCTAGCTGATTTGCTACTTTCATCAGTATCCTAAAGGTAGATAGGAAGTACACTGGTAAGTGAGCCAAAGTTGACTTTATTAGGGTTATCCTACCTCCCAAAGAAATGTAGTTTCTCTTCCAATTCGCAAGTCTTTTTGTAAATCTCTCAATCACTGGATACCAGAAACTATCTATGTTAGGATTTCCTCCCAATGGTAGTCCCAAATATTGTAATGGCCAATCCCTTAACACCCCAACAGTCCAGCTAGCTGAATCACCTCTTCACTCCCTTAATTTACTCCTGCCACACAACTCTTTCCCCAATTAATCTTAAGGTTGGAGATCCTTTCAAATTTATGGACTATCATTTTTAGGTTCATGCAGGTGCAACTTAGATTCTAGGCATTGGCTGAGCATTGCTTTAGGGTTTGGGCCTTTGTAGAGATGATGGGCCGAATGGGCCTTAGTTTATTTCTTTTACTTAGTTATGTTTTATGTTTTATGTTTATGAGTAGTGGGCCTTAGTTATGGGCCTGTTTTTTTCTTTTTTATTATTGTTTTTAGTGCTGGTACCCTATTAAGGGTATTCATGTAATTGTGCTCATATTACAATTAAAGAATAAAAGATAACTTTGGGGGACAGGAGAGAGGTTTGAACTACGCTATTCCTTCTTCCCTTTTCTTCCTTCTTCTTCCTCCATTGTTTCTTTCTCTTCCGTATGAAGGTATCCGACTCGTTTGCTAGCTTGACTGTTTCTCTTAGACTTGCCTATATAGCTATGCACCTGCTCTATTGCATCTCATCCAAGATATGACCAACTTTGGATCCCCTTCACCAGTTCACCCTCTAAATGCTTCAGTCTAAACTGTTTATCTAATTTCAGTCCTTGTTCTCCTCCTTTATAAGTTTTCTCTTGTAGGTTGATCTTGTTCTATGTTTCACTTGTACTTTCCATGTAGTGATTTATTACCTAAAAATTGAACAAAGCTATTCTGCATTGCTGTTTATCTGTTTAAGTTATTTCTGTAATTTCCCTGTATTGTCTCACATTGATCGACAAGCACAAATATTATTCTCTGCAGATTGAGCTAAGGCGGGCAAATAACTGTGAAATTATGCTCACAAAAGTTAAGATGCCTCTTTCTGATATGATGGTAAGCTTCATTTGGTGCAAAATTTTTATGTATGTGTAAAGTTTCTATTTCATGAAGTGACAATTTAGAAAATGGTTGTGGTTTAGTATCCAGTTCCTTCTGGAGGAAGGATATACAGACATATAGGAAATTCTTCTTAACATCTTATTGGTGACCTGAACATGCTTTACAATATCTAAAACTTTTTTTCTAGAATATTGTATGGATTTTGCTCATATTCCAACATGTCATAATATTTGATAACCATAGGGATCAAGACTCCTTGAGGGTTCACATCTAAATCTTCACATGAGAAGTAGCAAGAAACTAAAGGGATGTCTAGAATAGTCTACCCCCAACCAGAAAAAAATGTTTTATTTATTAAAGAGATGCTCTGCATGTACAAGTACAGAATACAGATATGCTCTAGGCCAAAAGAAATAAAAGATACACATATAACATCGTGTTCTGACATGTAGACGAGGGAGGGAGGAAGACCTCTATTAAACCTTGTGTTAGAGACCTCTATTACTGCAGGTCCTGCAGTGACATAACATAATCCTTTCATCTATACAACACATTGTTGAAGTTGGCTCTGTTAGCTGACCTTGGATTTTTACAGAGTGCAGCATTAGCATTGGATGATTCGATTTTAGATGTTGATCAGGTGGAAAATCTCATTAAATTCTGTCCTACAAAAGAGGAGATGGAACTTCTGAAGGTGAGGATACTTGATCAATCATGATTATCTTCACAGCTTCTTTTTTCTCCTTACTATTGTCCTGATTCTTTTAAAATGTCAGTTCTCTCACCTACTTGTTATTTAAATAGTACAGCTTGGCATTTTTGTCTTTGTTGTGAACTTTTTCTTCTTTTTTTTTCAGGGCTACAATGGTGACAAGGAAAACTTGGGGAAGTGTGAACAGGTATGCAGAACCTACTTTCTTGGCTACATGATGTTATACCTTTGTTAATGATGCATTTCTTGTACGGTTACTAATGGTTGAATTCAATTTCCTGGACACTAAGGCCTGCACCTGCAGCAAAAGGTTAATGAGTTGTTGTGAAATTATTGGGTCATTTTGAAGTCCATAACACTATGTTTGGATTTATTGTGTTGACCACATGATTTTCAACATTTAATGCATGTGTAGTTCACAAGAATATTTCACATGAAAGAAGAATATTATACAAGGTCAGGGGAAGGTGTATTTTTTTTTTTTTGACAAATGAAATAATTTATTAGCAAAAGATCAAAGCAGTTACAAGCTTCCTTGGGGGGACGTGAGATTCTACCACCCTTGAGCCCAAAAATCTCAAAGAAAAGGAATTACAACTCAGCTACAAAGAGAATGTCCCTAGAAGCCCTTTGTTTGGCTAAAGCATCAGCAGCCATAGCATTGGCTGACCTGCTCACCCATTGTATTCTGGTTGCCATTATTTCTTGTCAGCCACTTAATTTTCCTTATATCCCTATATTTCCAAGTAACAGAATCTGGATCTTGTAGCCACCCTACCGTCACCTTAGAATCTCCCTCAACAATTAAATTGTTGTTCACCCCAAGTTGGCTTGCGATCTGAATTCCTTGTACAGCAGCTAACAGTTCAGCTCTAGTAGAATCTCCTAATCCCACTGGGCCTGAGAAGAGAGATAAAATATTGCCTTCCTCATTTCTCAAAACCCCACCCACACCTGAATGCCCTGGGTTTCCTTGTCTGCTTCTGTCAAAGTTCAATTTTATAAACCCTTCCAAAGGTGGAAACCAAACTGCAACACTTAAAGTGCTTCCAGTAGAACTATTAGCCACTGCCAATCAATTTCTCCATAGATCATCAAAGGAATAAGAATGAAAGGAGATGAGGGTTCTCACCCAAAGTATTGCCCTTGTTAAAATGCACTCCTTCAGTTCTGATAAACTTATTTCTTTCTCACAGAAAATTCTGCTATTCCTTCTTCCCAAATTGTCAATAAGGTGGCTGCTCTGATATTCTTCCATAACTCTCCCCCTTTTACTTCTGTTGGCAGGTTCCATCTGCACACAAACAAATCAAATATCCAATTCCAAATAGCCAAAGGACAGGATATTAGTAAGTGAGAACAAATCAAATATCCAGTCCACTAGATCATAGGCCTTTTCTCTAAATCCAATTTATAAACGAACCCTTGATGTTCAGATGATGTAGGAGCCGAAGAGTCAAATTGGAATTGTATTTATGTATTTTTGGACAGTGGGGGGTATTTTTGTCATTTTGCAATTTTCTGTGGGGTCCATTGATAGAGTTTAATTTTTTTTAGTTATAGTTTGTTTATATTTAAAATTTCAGAGTCATTGCATAAGTAGGATTAGAGTTATTGAGTCTTCTTTGAATTGAAATAGAATGACAACTTAGTTTGAGTCCTACACTCCTACTAGGATTATTGAGTCTAATAGTTTGACTCATAAGACTATTATGAGTCTAACAGTTTGGCTCATAGGATTATTATGAGTTTAGAGTCTATAAATATGTATGGACGTTTTACACAAAGGCAATGAAGTTTATTGAGTTTTCTTCAGCTTATGCTAGCTATGGTGAGTGATTCCCATGCCATAGAGTGATTCTAGGCACCCTGTGAGTAATTGCAGGTTTTTTCTCTCTTCTTTCTCTCCCTATTTTCTTCTCTCTTACTCCTTCAAGAAGTCATTACAGCCATCAACAGCCATAAAATTCTAATCCAAGAAGATCATTCAACATTCTCTAAGGACTAGAACTGAGCTGGTCCTACATCAGTTGGTATCAGAGCTAATGGTATATTCACTATGTTCTCACAAAGTGACTGATTCTATAGGCCTAGTGTCACGGGGCTAGTCGTTGGGGCCCCGTGCGGCACTCAAATGCGACGAGTAAGCCTAAGCAACAAGCAACAACACAAGAAAAGGCAACAAAGATGGCACACAAATTAGACAAAAGGCAAATTGTATTGTATTAATGGATGACAAGCATAAGCACACAGTTCAGTGTTGAGGGGATTTCATGCTTAACCTTTACATGCTCTTGATTCACTCGACTACCTACCTCCCCTCAAAGAGTACGTTAAGCTTTTGGGGGAGTGACATAAAGATACATCAAAAGGATGAAAAATCATACTAAGTAATTACAAGAATGCCATTGGCAATCCCCCCATACAAAAGTACATGCATAGCCCACCCATGACACACACTTGGACACTGGAGTGGCGGCTGTAGGCACGATGGATGGCACTTGATGGCGCGGCGAAGAGAACACTTGTGACAGTCTCCCTCACTCAATTCAGTCTTCGTCCTTGAAGACTGGCTTCTGCTTGAGGCTTAGATCTGCTGTTGATGAAGGAGGGTTCTTCAGCTACTCCGCGAACTTAGTCTCTTCCAAGGCCTGGGCATGAGGTTGGGTGGAAGTTTTTAGGGTGTTCTTGATGGTGGGAAAACCTATGGCTTAGTCCCTACATTAAGTCCTTGCCTGACTGCTTCAAGGTAGGATTTTGGATGTTCTACTTTGGTGGTAGGAAATTTTGTGGCCAGGGCTAGGTCAAAATGAAGGTTTGGATTTTTCGGGTATTGTTCCCCTTGACGATTTTTCCCCCAAGGGTTGCTCCTCACAAGGCTCCTATGAGGGTTGGCTTGATCAATGTGGTGGTAGGTAGGGTACCTAAGTGGAATTGGTGGTACTCGCTCTCCCCGTTGATTGTCATAGTGGAACTAGTTGTGGTTGGAGACGGCCTTGGGTCTTCCAGGAGTCTTTTGTGTTGTCGGCTCGTGGCGCTGACGTTGGTTCGTTGTTGATGTTGATACTGGCGCTGGTGCTGTTGCTGACATTGGTACTGGCGCTGCTGCTGATGTCGATGTTGGCGCTGATGTTGGAACGGCTTTGGGGGAGACTTCTTCTTGGTGATGACTTCCCAACCCGTCCTAGTGCTGATGTGAGATGATTGAGACGGGGTCTTCCTTGTAGACACGGCGCTGGCTTCGTGGATATCTGCTTCCTGATAGTATTGCAGGGCCGAAAGTTGCTTCCCATGTACCTTCAAGGCTGTTGTCACTGGAACCATGCAAGGAGAACACTCGTCCAAGATGAACAGACTGTCTATGTGTGGCATGAGAGCTGCTTGCGCTTGTGCGAGAAACTCTATTCCCAAGACAACCTGAAAATCATCCAAATGTACTACAGATAGATTGATGGGTCCTTTCCATGACCCAACTTGGAGCTCTACTCCACGAGCCATGCCTTCTACTGCTTTGGCCCCTAAGTTGACAACCTTGATCCACTCTGTCTGTTTGGTGGTGGTCAAGCCGAGTCGCTTTGCCTCCGCAAGCAAGATGAAGTTGTGGGTGGCCCCAGTGTCCACAAAGGCCTTGGTCGGCCTCCCGCCGAGGGTGACCTCTACATATTTCAGCCCCTTGTGGGCTTTGGTGGGCCGCTTGGATGTGGCCTCTTTCTTAACCATGGCATTGATGAGTTGGAGGGTGCCTACTCTTGGCGCCGTTGTGGGTTTCTCCTCATCACTCTCTTCACTGTCGCTGAGTTTGGCAATGAGGGCATTGAGTTTCTTCCCTGTTGGACAGTCACTCGTCCAATGATTCCCATTGCAAAGGTAACAAGGCGTAGGAGGAGCAGTTGGTCTCCTAGTGAACCAGTGGCCCTGATAGCTTTGGGCTCCTTGTGGCTTCTTCCCTTGTTGGTAATTGTTGGGCTTGTTAG
This sequence comes from Nelumbo nucifera, assembly GCF_055504915.1. NCBI lineage: Eukaryota > Viridiplantae > Streptophyta > Magnoliopsida > Proteales > Nelumbonaceae > Nelumbo > Nelumbo nucifera. Next base: position 18,814,570 of record NC_142652.1, on the reverse strand, counting down.
TGGGCACTGGTTTCTCTTGTGTAGAGGTTGATTTCTGATCTCCCCCACTCAAGCTATTGGTACGTGGGCTATGTGGTTGGTGGTCTTCCCCTTCTGACTTCCTTAGATCAACTAGTTGCTCGGCCACCGCCATGGCTGTCGCTAAGTCCTTCACCCCACGTTGTTGTAGTTCGAGCTCTGCCCATGGTTTGAGACCATCCATGAAGTTGAACAAAAGGTCTTTATCAGACATGTCGGAGATCTCAAGGGTCAAGGCTGAGAACTCTTGGGCATAGTCATGCAATGAGTCTTGGTGCTTCAAGTTCTTCAACTTTCTTCATGTCAAGTATTCAACATTTTCGGGGAAGAACTGTCGCTTGATCTCTCTCTTGAAATCGGCCCAGGTGTTGAGGGTCCGAGTGCCACGTTCAATGTCCTGGCAACATCTATGCCACCATAACATTGCAATATCATTTAAATACATGGCGACTGTACGTACCTAAGTTTGGTCATCATGGATGCCAGTCGCGGAGAAGTACTGATCAAGTTGCCACAAGAAGTTTTCAAGCACCCGAGCATCACAATCATCGGAGTATGGAGTTGGTTGGCGCACCTTGATATGGGTGGATGGAGCAGATGAAGAGCCAGTGGAATTGGCCATAGCTCTTTTCATGATTGTCAACTCAGCCCTCATGTCATCCAATTGCGCTTAGAAGCTGTCCATCATGCCTTGAAGGCTACATTGGGAAGAGCTGGTTTGTGATTGCTGCAAGGTGTTGTGGACGTCTCGGAGAGCTCCACTGAAGCGGCTCTCCAGCTCCACCACAGCATTCTCTACAGTCTCCATGTTGAGATGGAGTTCGTCGACCCGATCTCTAGTCTCACCTACTGTTGCCTCACAACATAGGATGCGCTTGTCCATGCTAGCTAGCTGGTCGACCGATTTGTCACGCTTGCTAGCTTTAGTTGTGCGGCCCTTCGGGGCTTGTGTCCTGGCGGGTTCGTCGAATGGAGCCTCATTGGTGTTATGGGCTTGGTGTGGCCTGTGAAGTGTGTCATCGGCAATGTCGCGGTTGCTCTTCATTGTGTTGAATTAGGGGCGGTTGACAGGGGTCCAATGTGCGTGTAGGAGCTCCTGCTCTGATACCAATTGTCACGGGGCTAGTCGTTGTGGCCCCGTGCAGCACTCGAATGCGACGAGTAAGCCTAAGCAACAAGCAACAACACAAGAAAAGGCAACAAAGATGGCACACAAATTAGACAAAAGGCAAATCGTATTGCATTAATGGATGGCAAGCATAAGCACACAGTTCAGTGTCGAGGGGATCTCATGCTTTAACCTTTACATGCTCTTGATTCAGTCGACTACCTACCTCCCCTCAAAGAGTACGTTAAGCTTTTGGGGGAGTGATGGATGGCACTTGATGGCGTGGCGAAGAGAACACTTGTGACACTAGGTATTTGCTAAACAATCTTACAGGTCTAGAACCAATGATGATTGGGTTTTTGAACCATATAAAGGTCCTTTGGTTGACTTATTTGAGATGATGGTGGAAGAAAACAGATCTAATAATGTTGGCTGCAGGAGTAAGGTTTTCAAACATGTTAGAAGAGAAAGGGAAATACCAGATTTCAAAGGAGATGATGGTCCACAAGCATTTTTTGATTGGGTTGCTGAACTAGAAGAATATTTTGATTGGCATGATATGGTTGACAAACAAAGGATTAGATTTGCGCGCATGAAGCTGACGTGCCATGCTAAAGTATGGTGGATAACACTTGAGCAATGAATAGAAAATAGAGGCGAAGATCCAATTGGTACATGGGTAGAGATGAAGAGGCGTTTGCAAGAAAAGCATATCCCACTAGACTTCCATGATGATACACATGGAGTTGACTAATTTCGAGCAAAAGAAGCAACAGGTTACAACAAGGAGCTTGGAGTCAATTGGAAAAAGGTACAAAGTTGAAAAGAAAGTAGATGATTCCTTGCATGTTGATGCCTATCCTAGAGTTGAAGTTGGGGATGAGGCTAAAGAAGCTGTAGATATTAAAAATCAAGAGGGTGCAGTCCAAGAAAAAGCAGAAATTATTGGAGTTTCTAACACCCATGATCAGCTTGAGGTTAATGGTCAAGAAGAAATAGAAGTGGAGCAAGTTGAAGAAATTCGGGTGCAAGATACAAATATGCTGATTGTAGTAGATCCTAGTATGGAAGTAAGTGACTTTGCATTACAAGTTCAACTAGAATTAATTCAAGAATTACAATTTGACAAAGCAGAAGTTCCACCAACATCAACAATGGAAGGAGTCCTAGAGTTTGTTGAAGAACCAGCAATAGAAAAACATAGAGATGGTCATTCCTAAGCTAGAAGTTGAAGGAAAAGTTCCAAATGTTGTAGGCGAGAATTTGGATAAGCAAGGGGAAGAAGATTCATCACAAAGGCTGGTTGATGAATTAAGTGTTCAAGAAACTAATGTTATTGATGATTTAACAAAGATGGTTATGGAAGGTAGTGTTTTAGAAATGCGTTTCTTTCAAGATCCTTTTCTAATTGTGTGTGGCCCTACTCTACAGTCCAAGCGTGTAGCTGTGGGAAGTCCTACTCTTTTTGTAATTGTATTTGGGGCATATCAACTTCTCATCCTCAAGTTCTTCAAAACTCGAGGGCTAGTTTTTTTTGGACAGTAGGGGGTATTTTTGTCATTTTGCAATTTTCTGTGGGGTCCATTGATAGGGTTTAATTTTTATAGTTATAGTTTGTTTATATTTAAAATTTCAGAGTCATTGCATAAGTAGGATTAGAGTTAGAGTTTTCTTTTAATTGAAATATGATATGATGGTGTGCGATTCCCATGCCCTACAGTGATTCAGACCTCCCCATTTCGTCTACACATTCGTACTAATAAGATTTTGTCAATTATTTATCTACCCTCTACAAATACTCTTTGAACTTGACTAATGAGAGAAGGGGGGACTGCTCTAAGTCTCAGGGATAGGACCTTAGCCAAAATTTTATAAATGCTAGTCACCAGCCTAATAGGTTTGAAGTCCCCCGGTTGACAAGCCCCAGATTTTTAGGAAGTAGGGCTAAAAAAGTTGCATTGACTCCATGGCTGATTTTGTTCTTGTCTTCAAACTCTCAAAAAATCTCAAAAAGATCTTTAATTACATCCCAACAGTCCTAATAAAAAGCCATAGTAAAACCATCTGGACCTAGGGCCTTTGATCTGTCCATTAAGAAAACCGCATATTTATTTTCTCTTCTTCAAAATTCCTTTCTAACTGCATTTATTAAAAAACAAAAAAAAATTCCTTTCTAACCAAAGTAGATTATCTTGAGTCAGCCGTGGGCAATCCACACCTTCCAACCTCAACCTAGTACTCATGGGTCTTCTAAAAAGTGACTTCAAATGCTTCACAAAAGTCCTAGCTATCTCATCCTAGAGAAGAGTCCAACCCATTAATATCTAATTTGGCCACAAAATTTTTCCTTCTTCTCTCATTTGCTACAACATGAAAGAATTTGATATTTCCATCACCCTCCTTAATCCATTTATACCTTGACTTTTGTCTCCAAGAAATTTCCTCTCTAAAGAGAACCTCTTCTAGCCCCTTCTTCAGTTTCCATCTCAGCTCCCTGTCCTGTTCATTAATGATCTTTAGAGACTCTTTTTCATCCAAGGCCTCAATCCGGGTTAATAGAGAAGACTTTTGCTCCTCTAATTACTTGAAATGGATCCTATTCCACTCTTTAATTTTGGATATGAGTCTTTTCTGTTTTTTACGAAACTTGACTCCTTTCTACTTAACACCTCTTAGCTCCTCATTCCATCACTCTTCAACTTTAAGCACAAAATCTGGGTGAGTCAACCACATATTCTCAAATCTAAAGGGTCTAGGTCCACTACTTAGGGGTTCCGGGCCAAACTTATTGGGCAATGATCAGAGGTAACTAAGCAAAGCTTTAGTAGCCAAATCCCTCCAATGAGTTTCCTAACCTTCATTGAAGAGGAACTTATCCAACTTCAAACTAATTGGTTCTTGAAAGTTAGACCAAGTGAACATGGCCTGCAATAAGGGAAGTTCCTTTAATTGGCAAGTAATGATGAATTCATTGAATCTCCTCATGCTGGTTGTTATGGATTGATTGGGGTTATTTGACTCGTTACAAAATCTAATCACATTAAAACCCCTCCAACAAGCCTTGGATTCCAAACTTCCCTTATCTCATTCCTTTCTCTATACCTATTAGGTCCATACACATTAGTTAGAACCCAAGGGAATCCATCATCACGGTTTTTGAATTTTAAGGAAACTGAGAAGCTACCTATCAGCTCTCCACTGGTTCACATCATCCCTCCAAAGCATAGCCAACCCCCCAAAAACACCCCAAGAGGGGGCCAAAGTCTAGTTCACTCCTCTGGCTCTCCACACACTTCTTACCCAACTCCCATCTAACTCAGCTAGGTTGGTTTACTGCAGCACACTATATCTGGCCTCTCCCTCCTGAGCAAATCCTTTATAATCCTTCTCTTCCTAGCAATACCTAGGCCCCTCACATTCCAACTGATAATTTTTATTATTAACAGTCAAATCAGTGACCCATATTTATCGTCCCAGCCCTACTTGAGAGCTTTCTTCCTTTTCCCCGTTTGCACTGAATTCAAGATCTCCTTCAATATCAGAGATTAATCTTTCCACTTTGATTGTTTTTCTCTTTCTTTCCTTCTTTTTTCCCCCCCACTCTTCTTAAAAGTTCCGCTAACCACTACTTTCTCAGAGTTGGGACAGCTCCTTAGGCGTCTAATTGGGGTGAGGTCAGACAAAGTGGTACGGTGGTACCTAATTCTACACCTTTTTCTGTTCCCAATCTGCAGACTGACAGGTTTCCTCCTTTTTATACTCTTCTAAAAGAGCACAAGTATGCTCCCAAATGTATTCAAGCTCCTCTTGTTTCTTTTTAAGAATTCTAACCTCCTCCTTATCACAACTTGTAAACACCTCCCTTTCCTCTGCTGTTTTCAACTGGGAAGCTGGAGTCTCTGAAGGCACAACATACCCATTATTATCAAAACCTGAAAGGACAGATTTACCTGGGATGTATTGGACAGACTGAAAACAGGGGTTGAGGCTTAAAACCAAGAACAGGGTCGGGAGACCCACCCGCACTCTGCTTTTGCAAAGGTTGAGTTTCAGGAGGATTATGCCCTTTGCCAGCCAAGCCAAATAATGCCAATTTCATTGGACTTTTCTCCGCCTACCCACTACAAAACTATCCTGAGGCTACTACTACATCTCAAGACTGATAATCTTCATCGGGCAAGAGGTCCCCTGTGCAACTTTCATAATGTCTACCCTCTGTTCCAGACTTTTCTCCGCCTCACAAAGCTCAGGAGATGTCCCATCTTCCTCCAAGCATAGCAACTCAGTAAAGAAGCTATCTTCAACATCAGTGAAGTTCTTTGAAGTTTGTAGGTCAACAGTACCAATACTTCTGTATCTTCAATGTCTGAATCACTAGCATCTTGGGTTTCATCTGTCCCTACTCTTTCCAGTCCTCCATCCCTATTCTTTCCAAAGCACTACGCTTGATGCTTCTTGGGTTTTGTCTCTCCTGTGAGATACGATGCAGACTTGTAGCTGGAACCCATTGAAGAGAGTTCCTACTTTGATTGTGGCTTGAGTCTTCAGCCAAATGACAAGGGAGCTTCAAAGAAGAAAAACATGATGATGATAGATCTTTCTTATCATCTGGTAGTTGGCCCTCCCCACCCACGTGATTTTTTAATGGGTCACGTGCAACTTCTTTTAATCCACTTGGGCCAGATGAGATCAGCCCATCCGAAAATGGGCTTGCTTCCAATTCTTTAGCAATGGTCCCCTTGGGCCCAGCTGATAAATTAGGCCCATCCGAAACATGCTGGGACCTCACGTGGACAATTAAAGAAGCCACCTCCCTGGTTCGACCTACCAGTTCAGACCTTTCCCCTCTTGGACCAAAACCCTCCTTCAAAGCCAAGGAACACTTCTAAGAGTTCAAACTGCTGGTCTTAGCGCCAAATCCAACTGGGAAAGACAAAAGGAAAATGTTGCACAGCAGAAAAGGATACTGTTAAAGATGATAAGTCATGCTACAAATCCATCACATTTATTGTGATGTAGGTGTTCTATGTCAAGAACATTAAAAATGGCTTTCTTTTGAAACTTTAGAAAACTTGTTCAATTTCTATGCATTTTTCTTGTCTCAAAAGGCCAGGCTCCATATATATATATACTTATAGCTGAATACAGGGAAACTTCAGTTTCTGATTCACCCCCAACCACAAAAAAAAGAAAAGAAAAGAAAAGAAAAGAAAAACTACTCTTCAATATTGAGGACAACCATTTGTTTGATCAGTAACAGTTCACTTTTATTATTTCAAGAAAGGAGTATAGTATGCACATAATGCGAAGCCCATGTGTAGGCTGACAACTGATTTTTTTTGGCTTTGACTTATTTCAAAGATCTTTTACCAAGAACCAATTCTCAGTCAATTAACTGATCTTTGAACCACTCAAGAATGATTAAATTTAGGTACTGAGCCAATGATCTTTTTGGTTCCTAAACAGAAATGGAATTCTCAACAAAGAAAATAAGAAATAGAAAAATATGAAATCAGATATTTTTGCATAATCAAGACCGTGAGATTGGATTTTGGCATAAAGAAACACCTTTATTTTTATTTGGGGGGATTATTGTTGCAGTCTTGCAGGTATCAATGCAACTTCTTAGTGGTGTTGGGGGGGGGGACTGTTGTCAGAGAGATTAAGGAAAGTTCTCTTGTCTAGACCATCCTTGTCCTGTAAATTTATTGCTTTTATACCTATAAATTTATTAACCAAATCTGTAGTTCCAAAGATTAATTGGTTGATGCAGATACAGAAATCAAGGAAGGAATTCAAGGACAAATAAATCAGTTTTCCAGTTCATACACCAATTTCAAAATTTTGGGTGATAGGGATGTTGTTATTTTGATTTTTTAAATTTATTTTTTTAGTTTGTAGGTGTTTTAGAAATTTGGAATAAGGGTTTTTAAGTCTTTAAGTAATTTACTGAAATTACTAGTTGTGGTAACTTTTGACTTACCCACGATTACTATTTATAGTAATTGCAATTTACTATTTTTAATAATTTTTAGCTTCTTTACATTACTTCAGTTCAGTTTTATTAAGATTAATAATGAATTATTAGAATTGTTTTTGGAGTTAGAGTACTTATTTGACTCCCCATTGGTTGCCTACTTGCCTATGGGTTTGTCTTAGTTTTAAAGCAATTTTGTTTTGGGTTAATTGAACAAAAGTTGGAGTCTATAAAGGCAGACCCGAGTTCTTATGGTGAGTCTATAAATAGAGTAACTGTAATTGAAAAGAGACGAGTTAAATTGGTGAAATAAAGTTTGGTTTGGTGAAATCTGATTGCTTCCAGGTATTTTTCTCTTTTTGCCCCCTCTCTTATTTCTTCTCCTAAGTGATCTATCTGTTTGCTATTTACTCTTAACAGATAGAGTTCTTTTCATTCTTTCTAATCTCTTGCTCATTTTTTGGTGGACAGCAAGTTGTTGACTTTGCTTTTCCATCTCTTTTCTTCATCTTTAATCACCCATATCACCTTTCTTCACTTCACAAGGCTTACCACCAGATCTGGAATTTGATGACTCCTATGTGTTCCACTGGCCACATCATTAATCCCCTCATACAAAGATTTGTGAATTTATATTTCTAACAAATGATTTGTGAATTTATATTGATAAAAAAAGATTTGCGAATTTATCTTGCTATCGTGGTGGAGTTAGTCAATTATTTGTGCCATTAGAGAACACAAGGAAGAAATGAGATATGAGGAAAGAAAATGCAATTACAAAACTACCCTCTCAATTTTTTAATGAGAAGCATCTTTTGTCCAAATAAAATTTGAGAGTGCTATCCTCCTTCTGGAATGTGGAGGTTAGCATTTCTATGGATAAGTACAAAAAGTCTACAGATTTATGAGTGAGATCTTATTGTCTAAATATTTGATTTTTAAATTAGAATTTCGTTATTCTTAATATTTTTATGGTAGGAATTTGGTTTTCTTAGTGTTTATATTTTTTGGAATTCATACGGAAGTTGTTGTTTCTTATAACAAAACAAAAAGACCAAAGGTGAAGTAGGATCCATGTTGCTGACCATATATAGTTAAGAAAATGCTTTGTTGGCTTGACTTGATTTTAAAGTTTGAAGTTAGCCATCTCTGAGATTCTTTAAATTATAGGGAGGTCTAGATTATTAAGGCTTAGTTTGGAAAGAGTACAAATACAAATATGTATCCTGCAAATACATACAAAACAATACAAAATATAAGGTTTTGCACCCTACCTATTTGTATTTGTACTCTTTCCAAACTGATCCTAAGTTATGTGGATGCAAAAGACCATTTGAAATCTTATGCAAAGGTTTTGCCTTTGGCTTCTGTTTCGTTTATGGTGTGACTGTAAAACCTACGTGCTCTACTTTTATTCCTCCTCCTAGTTGTATGGCTATATCAAGGATTTGGTTCAAGAAAATATTTATTCTACCTGTTGTTTAAGAGAGAGGTGTGACTCTAATTTATCTCCTTCTAGTTATGCTTCTTTCTTTTGTCTTCATTCTATTTGTTTCTATTACTTTGTTGGATATTGGTTTCTTTAATTCCTTGCTTCAATATTTGATTGATATCTTGATATCTAACCATAATTCTTGATTCTTCATCCTCATCTTTTCTTCAGGTTTCATTTGGTCATCATTTTTACCGTTTATTTGACGCTTGAATACCTGATTCTTTTAAACCTATTAGATGGAGGACCAGATCTGTACACCTTCTAGTTTTTTAGTTCATAAAATTTTTGATAAATGGTGTCAAATTTCAGCCACAGCTTCTGAGCAATTTGGCTTTACTTGGGTTATGAATTGTAAATAAACCTACATGTCATGAATAATCTCTCATTTTTCTTTTCTTTTTAGGAGGATGGCAAAGTGATATACTGCAGTAGTATTTTAAATAAGTGATGTATTGTGTCTATATATGATAATGGATTTGGCTCTCCCAAAGGGGAAAAACAAAAAAGATTATGTATGGTTTTGTGTTTTTTCACAATGAGGAATTTAAGCTTTCAAAAGAGCAAGAGCGGACTACTATTCCTTTTTAAGTATCATGTTACCATGCCTTTATGCTAGTATGTTATGTGTTGATTAATAAACTTATTTTCTTTATGTTATAATTATATTAAAGATTAAAAATCATTTGGATTTCACTTTCGATGTTGCAGTTCTTTCTAGAGCTAATGAAAGTCCCACGGGTGGAATCTAAACTAAGAGTATTCTCTTTCAAGATTCAATTTAGTTCTCAGGTTTGGGTCTATTTTAATTATTTCTTCTGACTTTTTTAAAGTAATATAAAATAACATAGCTTACTATTTGCCTTGGCTGTCTGAATGTTTACCTCATTTGCAGATTTCGGATTTTAGGAAGAGTTTAAATACTGTCAATTCTGCATGTGATGAGGTATTTGTTTAATGGTTTTGAGACCCTTGATATGTTTGATATATATATATATATATATATATATATATATATTACCTTAGCACTCAACTTTTATTTTAATGACTAAACAGGTTCGGAATTCCATTAAATTAAAGGAAATTATGAAGAAAATTCTTTATTTGGGGAATACATTAAACCAAGGAACTGCAAGGGGTAAGTGACCTCATTAATGATTTGAAATTCAATTAAGTTTTATTTTGTAATGGAGGAATGGAAGATGATACTATCCTTTCTTATATAATTTCTCTTTTAGTTTGAAGGAGCATGTGTGTTTCTTGTGTCTAGATTTTGTGATTATAATAAGTATTTGCTCATTGAATGATGAAAAAGAAAAGGAAATAACTATTTGTGATAAGTAAAAGCTATTAAAAGAGATGAAAGTTAAGAGGAGGAATTTCGTAAAATGACTGCTGCAGTTAACTGCATCCTTATAAAAATGGAGGGAATGAAACAAGGGAAAATGATGTGTAATTACATCTTAATGTAAGAAACTTTGGGGTCATTAGCAATCTTTAAGGTTATGTACCCTAAATTTCAGTTTTGCAAAGTTGTGAATTTAGATTTCAGTGATTGAGGGCTTTGAAGGTACTTGAGAGTAAGATCATCAACATCAACATTAAAATATCAGTATGATGGTAGTTTCCAAGGTCCTGCATGACCTAGTACAATCAAGATGTATAGTGTGGGGGACCCACTGAGGAAACTAGTAAATCTAGCTTGTAGATCTAGGTTGTCCTTGTGAAACAGTGGACAAATTCAGTGTGCAACTCTTAGAAGCGTACTTGGCTCTATTTGAATTCAATACATCTCTCTTGAGAGAATGTGCCACAACAATCACTTGGGCAAGAGTGTATTGGTAGTTCTAAGTCTTTTTTTGGAGTATAAAAAGAAAAGATCTAGTAATGAGGGCAATCATTTGGGCAGCTGGTAAGAGAAATTCTTAGCATAACAAGGGAGGTGGGTGTTTGGTTCAAGTGGGTAAGGAGATCAGCAAATGGTTTTGCTGACGTCCTAGCAAAACAAGGGACTGCAAGGGAGAGTCTTTTTTGGGCAGTTCTGTAATGTTTGATGTTTATTGGATCAACCTTTTCTAATAAGGGTTGAATTCTGTATTTCAGGTTAATTCATCTCTAATGAAAGTTATCGTTTCTGATAAATAAAATAAAATAAAATAAAATATTTTGAATCTGTTTTTTTTAGGACAACCATTCTGAGATGGGTGAGAGTGGATGATCTGGATTGGCCAAGTCTATCAGCCGTTGAGGCAGGTTGGCTAGAAGGGAACTTTGAAGAGGAGGAGATAAGACAAGCTATTTTCTCTATGGACAGGTCAAAGGCTCCTGGACCAGATGGTTTTACTATGACTTTCTATCAAGAATGTTGGGACACTATCAAAGAAGATTTGTTTGTGGGTTTTAAGGAGTTTGAAAACAACCATGTAATTAGTCGTGGAGTTAATGCCACATTCTTAGTTCTCGTCCCAAAGAGATTAGATGCCAAACACCTTAATGATTTCAGGCCGATTAGTTTGGTGACCAGCATCTATAAGATTGTGGCAAAAGTGCTTTCTTTAAGGATTAAAAAGGTCCTTCCCTCTCTCATTACTCAAGCCCAAGGAGCCTTTGTACAAGATAGGCAGATTTTAGACCAAATTTTTATAGCAAATGAATGTGTGGAGGAAATGAGGAGATCAGGCAATCAAGGCTTTCATTTGTAAGTTGGACATTGAGAAGGCCTATGACTCGGTGGATTGGAATTTTCTATTAGAAGTGTTAAGAAAATGTGGATTTTGGGATAGATGGTGCAGGTGGGTGAGTGGATGCATAACCTCTTGTCATTTTTTAGTTCTAGTTAATGGAAGGGTCAAGGATTTTTTCCCACCATGTAGAGGGCTCAGTCTAGGAGACCCCCCTTTCACCTTTCTTGTCCACACTTGTGGTAGATGTGTGCAGTAGAATGATTTCTAAAGCAGACAGGGAAGGGTTGATAAGTGAGTGGAGGATAGGCAGGAGCAGGAATAATGTCTCGGTGACTCATCTTCAGTTTGTTGACGATATTATCATTTTTTGTGAAGGAGGAGACTTAGGGAGAGTGAGAAACCTAAAAAATCTTATTAAATCCTTTAAGAATGGAGCTCTTCTAGGGAAGTGGCTCTGGAGATGTCCGTTGGAGAGAGAGAAAGAGAGGTTGTAGCACAAGGTGGTGAAGAGTATTCATGGCTGTTCACGGAACGGTTGGGATGCCGGGATATCTCAATGGGCGACTCTTGCAAGACCCTGGAAGGCTATGCACGATTTCTAGTTTTATTTACTCTTTTTTTCCCTCTCTTTACTCTCTTTCCCTTTATAAGAAAGAGCCGGTTTCTAGTTTTATTTCCTCCCTAGCTGCTTCTTCTTTGGCCTTAAACTGGGATTTTGGTTTCCGAAGAGGGTTACGTGATGATGAAAGTGCTTGTGTTTCAGAAAGACTTTTTCACTTGATCTTCTTTCTTCAATTCCCTCTGCTCCACTTCTGCACCCCAGAACTTCCCAGTTAAAGAATTCTGGATTAGACCCATTCCCCAAAGATTGCTGTTGTTTGTTGGGAAGTTTTTTTATGGTAAGATTAATACTTTTGAAAACTTGCAAAAGAGGAGACCAAAATGATGCTTATCCCCTAGTTGGTGTGTTCTATGTAAAACTCAAAATGAGGACTGTCACCACTTACTGATCTCTTACTCCTTTACTGCAGCTTTATGAAATTGGATTTTTATGTTGTTTGAATGTAGGTGGAACCTGCCATCTGATACTAGCTTGCTGTTTAGTCCGTCTACCTTTGTATGGCATACAAAGAGAGGGAGAATTATGTGGAAGTGCATAAAAGCATCTTTGTTGTGGACTGCTTGGGAAGAAAGGAACACCAGAATTTTTTGTGAAAAAGAAAGGAGTTTTGTGGAAGTTAAAGAATGTATTTTGACAAGGGCAATTCAGTGGCTGAAAACTCTAAATCTCTTTAATGCATACTCTTTCGATGACCTATGGAGAAGCTGCTTAGCAGTGGCTAATACTTCTACCAGGAAGGACAGATATGTGGTTGAATGGATGCCACCTGGGGAGGAGTTTATTAAGCTGAACTTTGATTGGGAGTAGCCGAGGTAACCCTGGACCTTCAGGTATAGGAGGAGTGCTGAGAAATAAAGACATTAGCATTATATCTTTGTATTCTGGTCCTGTGGGTATGGGAGACTCTATTAGAGCCGAATTACTTGCTGCTGTGCAAGGAATCCAGCTCACAAACCAGCTAGGAATAGAGCATCTAATTATTGAAGGGGACTCCTAGGTGATAGTGGGTTGGTTGCAGGATCCGGACTCTGTGATCTGGGGATTTAGAGATCTTCTCAAAAAGGTTAAATGGCTAACAAGGAATATGACAATCTGAGTTCAGTGGGTAGGCAGATCAGCAAACTCAATGGCCGGTTCACTTGCAAAACAGGGGGTTTCTTGAGCTACTTTGTTTTGGGCTTCTGTGTAATTTCTTTTGAACTTATAATTTTTTTTTTTTTTATCAGTTCTTTTGAACTTATAATTCTGTAGCTAGTTTTAAAGGAAAGGTCACACCCTCGTGCCTTTCCATGGGTTGCCTGTATACTGTCAAAAGGAAAATTATAGAAAACAGGCTTGCATATAAACCATTGGATTATGATGGGATGAATCATGGATTCTGATCTCAACTTTTCAGCTTATAGTGTTTGATGCAGAAAACATGCTTTTAGGCCCTATTGTGAGTTCAAAACTCTCTGTTTACATCATAGTTGATCATGATATGAGTGAAATCATGCCATAACCTCCAACATTGAAAAGTCACGATGTGCTTAATAAAGTTAAATGAAGGAAGAACAATGTTGTCTAATGGATTGTATTTAGAACTCAGACAGAAATATCAGCACACCAGTTTTTTTTCCTAATTTTCCCCTTGTTAGAACTTAGAAGGAAGGTGGGGTTGAGTTCTTCTGGTATCTGATAACCTCTTATAAACTTCATGTGGTATTTAGTGATAGAGATAACCAGATTTAGCTCTTAAAAGTGGTTTTGCAAAAAAAAAAAAAAAATACTTGTAACATGCCCATCTAAAATTTAACATTTTTACTAGATATTTCTTCCTACTCTTCTTTCTTTTTGTTATGCACTTAATTAGATATTGTATATGCAGGTTCTGCTATTGGATTTAAGTTGGACAGCCTTTTGAAGCTTGCTGACACACGTGCTTCTAACAGTAAGATGACACTTATGCATTATCTTTGTAAGGTATGTCACACATTTTTTTAGTTAGTTTTTTTCTTTTTTCCTCTTTCTTTTCTTGTTTTGCCAGGGAGGACAACTGAATGGGTATTATGTTGTTGCAATAACAGATTCTCTATTTTCTAGCAGTAAAAGTATGATTTTATGTTTTCTATTTATTGAATAAATAGCAAGTTCTCAATTTTGAATTCAATGAGTTGTTAACAGAAGCTAAAACTGTTAACAGTAGCCATTTGGGGACCTTTTTTTTTTTTTTTAATCAAATGCACGAAAAACTACATATGAATCCATATCTATATTTAAGTAGAACTCTTAAATACAGTCTCTCTCTCAGTTCCCATTCTAAACTCTTTAGTGACCTATTACTGACAATTAAAAATAATTATGTTGTAACCTGAAGATATTACAAGAATGCTTTTTTACATTGCCATTAGGCCACTATGACAAGGACATGAAAGTTATGACCTCTTTAGGCTGCATTAAACTGTCTGAGTCTTGGATAGTATGCTTAAAAGTAATGAAGAAAGGAGTCCCAAGGATGGATGTACTAATGTGGAAAATGTAGTCTGAACAAAGAAGTGAGAATATCAGTTTCCCAATCATTATTTAGAGGATTCCCCATTCTCTATCAAATTGAGGTGCTATAAAACTATTTTATCAAGGGTGATAGAGACATGGCTACCAGCTAGTAGGTTGGGGATTTTATAATTCCACTTATATAAAAGTATCAGTTTGAGGTCATATAGATTCTCATACTATAGCTATTTGGAGCTGACTCTTCCTTTTGTCACATCATTCTTTTTATAATTCACCTTATGTTCTATTTATATTCTCATACTATAGCTATTCAATATTCAGGCCTTGGTCATTTGTCCCTCTTGGGAATCAACCTTTCTTGTTTTCTTTTGGTAATGATAAAAAGTAAGGCTATATTGCAGTGTTAACACTGCAAGCTGAGGCTACTCTTTACCATTACTTGGTGTAATGGTAAAATCTTGGGCCGGTAAGCATGAGGATGTGGGTTTGTGTTTGAGGGTGGCCACTTGTGCAAAAACTGCCAAGGTCAAGACTGTATCCAATCTACCCCTCCCAAGACCCAGATGGCTGGGACTAACATTGGGCAACGACCTTTTTATATTGTCCTAAGTTACCCTTGGCCACTAATTTTTTAACTGAATTATGAGACTTTTCAAGATTTTTATACAATAGGGTTACAGTTAACAATTAGATGATTATGAGAAATGAAGAGCTCACAGATCTACATGGTGATAGACAGAAGAACTATGGTTAGATGTTTCTATGTTTTAATTTTACAGCAAGGGGTTTTCTGGATAAAAGTAATAAGCATCAATTCTTTGTATTC
Organism: Nelumbo nucifera; assembly: GCF_055504915.1. Taxonomy (NCBI): domain Eukaryota; kingdom Viridiplantae; phylum Streptophyta; class Magnoliopsida; order Proteales; family Nelumbonaceae; genus Nelumbo; species Nelumbo nucifera. The sequence goes on along the minus strand of NC_142652.1, from coordinate 18,799,350 downwards.
TAGAACAATGAATCAAATGGATATTGGCCTTGAAAAATGTTTATCGTCTCTCCATGCATAAATTGTTTTATGCAAATTAGTCATTAAATATCCTGATTCCTTGACACCAAATGCTTATGCATGCTAAAACTTTCATTGAACTTGAGTCTTGGGTTTCATGATTCACAGGTTCTTGCTTCAAGGTCACCCCAACTTCTGGATTTCCACCAGGACCTTGTTAGCCTTGATGCTGCATCAAAGGTTTCAATCTTTCTTTTTCTATTATTAATTTCAAAATTCTTTAATTGTTATGTTGTAATATTTAAGCTATATTGAATGCAGATACAATTGAAATCCTTGGCAGAAGAAATGCAGGCCATAACCAAAGGACTGGAAAAAGTCAAGCAAGAGCTGGTTGCTTCTGAAAATGATGGCCCTGTATCTGATGTTTTTCGTAAGGTGTTGTGACTTTTCATATTGAAGTTTTTGTTTTGTTACTGAAACTCAGATGCTTATATTATGGGTGTGCCTTCTGTTGATTAGTTATTGACATTACTATTTTGTATTTTAGGCTTAGCCATTCATGATTGTCCAATGATCTTTAATGCCGTGTGTAGACCTGTTTGTTAAAACATTATGGCGAATCTTATTCATGTTAATCTAATACAATCCCAGTAAGGTGTCATGTTACATTAATGGTCCTTTGTCAGATGGATAAATCTCCAAGGTCCTAATTTACTTCATAGATAAAATAATCCTTAAAATTTTTTCACAACAAAATTCAAAATGTTGATAGGGATGAAAAGACATCCATTTATGGCTTTTTCTTTGTTTTTTTTCATGGGAAGTGATTAACTACTTGCACTTGTTGAGATGGATTTTGGATATGTGGTTTGTAGGTACATGTTTTGTATACCATCCTAACAAAGTTTTGTTGTTTAGACCTTGAAGGAATTCATTGGTGTTGCGGAAACAGAAGTACTGTCCTTGACGACATTGTATTCTGCGGTGGTATGCCACTAGGCATTTAACTGTCATCTTGGCTTATTATCCATGGTTTCTAGTTCCTCTCATGGTATCATGTGTTTTATGGACAGGGAAGAAATGCAGATGCTCTTGCCCTTTATTTTGGAGAAGACCCTGCTCGTTGCCCATTTGAACAAGGTAATTTGCACCAAAGTTTCCTACTATTTTTCTTTCGTATATTAGTATATGTATAGTTCCAACAAGTTCTCAAAGAATATGTTGAATTTGTGCTATTGGTGCAGTTTTGTATTTCAAAAGAACCTAATTACCATTCAACTTTGTAACAACAGGTTGGGGCAAAAGAGGATATCAGAGAGGAAAATAAATATCAAAACTACCATAAAGTTGTAAGAAGCATGTTGAAATTAAAATTAAGAGAATTGGAGGGATTGTGAATTAAATTAAGTATGATTTGCTGAGACCTGAATGAGAGATTATTTTTCTGTAATATCTAGGAAGAAATATGAGATAAGAAGAAAAAGATACATCAGATTTGATTTTTTTTTTCATAGGTGAAGAGCAAGAAGGCTTATAAAGGAGGGGAATAGATGGTTAATGTTACAATCAGTAAAGGTCATTGAATGCAAAGTATGGTTAACCTAGGATATCATGTAAATCAACTAGATGGTGGTCTTCCTTCAAAGCTGTTAACTTTTTAGATTGTTCTTCCATTTTTCACCTCAAGATGGAATATGGGAGACCATATGGTTAATTCAAATATATTTGTAGAGGATGGGTGGTTGTTAGTGATTAGTATTACAATAATGATTTTTCCTTGAAGGAAGTGGCAGCCATTAGAATTTTTATCTGTTATTGATGCACACTGTCAACATTATGACCACCTATCAACAATCCCCCCCCCCCCCCCCGCCCCTTCTGAAGCAACTCCTCAGTCTTAATGTTGCTATCACATTATTTTACCTGTGACACTGCACAAGGTCATTGATTTAGCTTTTTTTAATGTTCAGTTGTCTTTGCATCTGGATACATTTCTATAGTCTATGCACTAATTTGCACCTGAGAGAGAGAGAGAGAGGGGGGGGGGGGGGATCAGGTTCATATGATCTTCAATCATCTTTCCTTTTTATTTGATAAAACTGGAGTTTACTTCTTTTGGCACATCTAATATTGATTACTTCTTTTGGCACATCTAATATTGAACTGAAACTGCAGTTATCACAACTCTCTTAAATTTTGTGAGGATGTTTCGGAAAGCACATGATGAAAACTGTAAGCAGGCTGAGCTGGAGAGGAAGAAAGCTCAGAAGGAGGCTGAAATGGATAAGGCAAAGGGTATTAATCTAACAAAGAAATCTGTGAAGTAGCTGGGATTCCTCCCTTCATATCCCAGACAGGAACCCTAGCTCCTATCATACAGCAACTGGCAAATCCATCTGTGGTTGGAGGACAAAAAATCAGAGCCTGCTTCAAGCGCAGGATGAAAGACTACCTTCCCATGAATCCTGCAATGGTAAGATTTCTAAAATGATGTTTGATAATGAAGCAGATGAACTAGTTTGGTGGTCTATAGGCTATTAAAACTGTCTAGATATTGGTAAGACTTATTTGTGCACATAAGGAAAAAAACACAGAGTCCCTCTTAAGAGATCCACATGCAGCCCAGGTTCAAAGTGTCAGTGTGATGTATCGTATCGGTAATCTTGGATATGGATGCATATCACGATATGCTTTGGATATGCATGGATACAGTAAAAAAAAAATGGATACACTTGGATACATTGGGGAAACTCTGACAAATCTCAAAAATACATCAATATCAATAAATCTAAGGTTGAAATTACTATCAACGAGGTATAAATACATAAGAATTTCAAACTTTCATTGTTTATATAAAAAGATACATTACAATTAACAATACTGGGAGTCTAGAACATATACAATATCAGACAATAACGTCACTAATAATACATCATAAAATCTACTAAAATTTGACAACAAGACATTAAAATTGTTGTTGGATCAACAAGTTTGATAGATCATTGGTAGGTCCATCTTATAGTTCTTTTTTTTTTTGATAATTGAAAGTCCATATAGTTCTTCCTTACCTTGAAAGTAGAATGAATTAATTTTTTATTTTTAATTTTCCTAAAATTTAAGAAAAAAAACATTTTTTGGCATAAATTATTGTTAGATCAATGAGTTTAAAATATCATTGATAGATCCATTTATAGTTCTTTCTTGCAAATAAAATCATTTAAAATATATAAAAAAATCATTTATATTTTTTATAATTTTCTATAGTTCGTTGGAACAATCTATAGAAATTGTCAAAAAATTGGAAGAACCAGCAATTTTTTACCTATGCTGGTGGTCATGAAGCTATGGCGGCTGCCACTATAGCCTTCAGTGGCAATCATGACCACCGCCAGCTCTGTGAGAGAATTGAAGGAGATCAACACCTGTATCTCTCAACTGCAGGCTCTTAGAATGGTATACAAGAGTTTCTCCATTGTTGGTATTTTTGTCCCTAGGAATGGTTTCCTAATGGGATCGTCCAAAGTGATGGTTTGCTGCTGCTATTCAATTTATACAAAATCATGCTTTTATTGTTAGATTTTCAGTGTTTTAGGATGGTGTAAACAGTGTTTAGTGGGTTTCTCATTCCTTTTGTCAGGTATTTTTGGCAACCAGTGCAGATTCCTTTGAGACTGCAAAACACAATCCGGGAATGTATCCTTAAAGCATGTACAGAGTTCTGACCCTACTCACACTTGATTCTTTCTCATGTAACATAGAAGGTGGTTCTTTTGTTTTCTATTGAGATTTTTGGCAGGATAGAATCAAGAAGTTGTTGTATAGAAGTTGAGAAATGTAAGGAGAAAAAGAAGGCAATTATACTGTAATTGTAATATAACCAGGTTTGTCCAATAGTTAGGATATGCTCACTTCATCGAAGGTAATGTATCTTGAGCTTTCATGGAATCCCTCTCATTGTTTCCATTATAGAATGTCCTTTGAGTTGAACATTGGATAAGGAGAAATGCACAATTACCAGAGAACTTCATTCATACATAATGCAAAATGAAAATAAAGGTTTAAGTGGTGGTCAAATTGTTGTTAATAACATCATATTTTGATCATCTGTTGTCTAATTTGCGTTTTTCTTTTTGTTTTTTGTTTTTATATTTTTTGGGTAAAAGAAAATTCCCTTGTCTTATCGTCAACAATATGTATAATTATTACGTTTCCCTTCTCAATTTTTCTCCACTCCTAAGAAAAACTGAAAAAAGGAAATTTGATATGCAAGGCTTCATGTTTGTGTCAATGAAAACTCGTAGTGATAACATTGATTTTTGTTCCTTGAAAATTGTTCTTTAAATCATTCAACGATACTGCGTATAATCCCTTGTTAGATGCGTCCTATAAATCATTTCATCTTAGAAGAATAATTTTCCATTTAAATGCACATCATCCCTGGTACAACTACAACCGTGGTAATACGAGAGTAGGTTTTGCCAATGTGAAGTTATTTCGTTTCAGAAGTTGAAAAGGGCAAAAAAGGAGTAGGTTTTACCAAGATGATGGACCGGGCGGTCACTGCCTATCTCCATATGGAGCCTGAACCTGACTCACTAGTGTTGGTCAGTGGGACCACGCACAGCAAAAGCTTCACTCCAGTTCTGCTACCCACAAAATGTTCCCATATCTTTCTATACCCACTGAACACCACCGCCGTGTATTAGAAACATCTCCTTATGAAGATATTCCTAATGTGCAGCTGTTATGTCCTGTGGGAACTAGTGGGTAGCAGATCCAAGCCCCAAAAGCTTATCCATCTTGTTTAATTTGATTGCACTTGCTGAATCGGGTGAGTTAAGACGGTATCAAGCTGACTCGCTGAGCTGTTATAGAAGTTCATTGACCCCTATTACTAATTTTAAGCTTAAACTCAAGGTTCGACTTTGATACCGGAAAAACGTGTGAACTATCAATCGGTATCACAGGAGTTGTAACCAATGAGGTGGTTATTTTAGAGTTTTATCAAATTTATGGGAGCTTTTGATTGGTCAAACTGTAAAAGCCCTTCTGCAATCATGTTTTTCTGACATCATAGATTTTTTCCTACACTTCATCATCAGTTTGTGTGGGGTGGGGGAGGCACACATGCATCATAGATCATTTCAGATCGAGTAGACACAATGGTGAGAGAGAGAGAGGTGACCAGACCACCATACTTGACACAACTCCAACCAAAATTTAGGTAGGGCTGTAAATGGTATCCAATTGTCCAAATACAAATTCAAATTCGATCCTATTAAGGCCGATTTGAATTCTATCCATTTATAATTGGATCGAGTATAAATCCACCTCAATCGGATCCGATATTCTGATTTGATTCGATTTAAATATATGCTCTTATGTACTTAAAATTCATGTTTTATTTATCACTAAAATTGGCCTGAATGTTGTATTTTCAATAAATTGTGATAGGTTCAAGTTTTATACAAATAATTTTCAATTCATTTTGTTCATAAAATATAATATTAAAGTTGTTTTAGTTTATTTTATTAACAATATATAATATTGTAATAATTTTTAGTTTAATTTATTTATACTATCTGATTATAATCTGGATTTGATTTGAATCCGCTAGATAATCTGATTCAATCCAAAAGTAAACGGATCAAATTTGGATCTACCTATACCCGATTAGATTTTCAATATGTTTGCAGCCCTAAATTTAGGTGATGTTGGACGGTTGGTGCCCCACCCTCTTTATCTTAATAGAAAGAAACACTTTTCAGATGGGACAGCTTTGCATAATTGTGTTCCCAGCAGATCCCATTTGTTTTGCAGTTTGGGCCCAATTTTTGCATAGCTGTCTCAAATTACTTGGGATCTGCTGCTTGCACCACTGTGTATGTAGCCGTTTCCATAACGAGTCACAAGTAAACACGCCAGTATTTCATACACTGTGTTGTGAATTAGATGAATGGTCGTGATCAACTTTTTGTTCTTTGCAACTATTAGATAAAGCAGATTTAGACAAAAGCAAAATTAAAAAATAGGGCAAATTTCTTAAAGTATTCCTGTGATTTAGTAAATTGACTAATTCTATTTTTGCTGGTTACATATTGTCTTAAAATTTCTTTAAATTATTTGACAATTGTCTAAAACCTCTATTTCTATTTTCTGTCACACTCTGTTCATATGTAACATCATCCGACTGATATTATTTTTTAAAAATTTCTAAAATACCTTTCATCATAACCATCCTTGCAAGGGGGAGAGAGAGAGAGTCGAAAGGCTAAATGCTAAAATGCCATAATCCTAGAACCCTACAACTCCTTCCCTTCTCGGCAAAGGGAGATGTTAGTTTCGTTAATGTACATCATAAACCTGTAAGGAGAGTTCTCGATCGGAGCTCACCCAGGTTCTCGACACTGCCCTTAACACCCTATGAGGGTGTTTGGTTCCATTTATGTTTATTGAGTAAATGTTTTGTATTTGTATGACTGCAAAACTAAGAAAAGCAATTAACGAGGGCATTTACGACATGGGCGCTATTAAGCACCACATCAGCAAAGTACCAATAAAAACTTATCCGTTTCGGAAGCTCCAAAATGAAGCTTCCTAGAAAGAGGCATAAACATCCATATGCCTATGTGGCAGTGTTTACTCAATAAACATAAACAAACCAAATACATACTATAATAAATGGTGCTTCACTGGCACCTGGCCGCTGACTTGGTATTTGTGAAGGTAACTACCTGAATGATAAAACCCATATAGCCAATCCACCTATAGAGTCGTGAGTAAAATCCTCGAAAGGAGGGTCTAAGAGAAGTGATGGGCAGGAGCTACAGCTCCTAATCCTTCTCTATGGAAGGAAACTTTGTTAGTAACTTCAGTTAAGTTTCATAATTGGCGACTGCCCCCATCAACCATAGTTTCTGACTATGAGTATGACGTTCCAACAATTTTGTCAGTTGGGAAAACTATATAACTCACAGCAAGAATCGAGTCATCAAAAACTCTCTGCTAATCGACCTATCTCCTCAAACCTCAAACCGAACAACCTTTCATTCCCATTCTCCATGATAAACTTCGAGACCCCCTTCTCGATACAAATGAAGCTCACTCCAGATATTTCTACAGGTAAAATTCCTCCTTTCCCTCTCTCTAAGCAATCCTCGAAACTCCGCATAGCATCGTTTGCGCAGACCTCGGCAAGAAATGGATTTCTTCCATTCTTCCTTGCAAGAACCTCACCAGGCCAATCCTCTTGCTGTTCTCGTCTCCATCTGCATAGCCAGGAATTCCCAAGAACCTAGAGAATGGAAAACTAAAATTCCACCCACCCGGCTCGAAGTCAACCCCAGTTAAATTACCCATCTCTAGATTGAAGAACCAAGAGCGAAAACAAGACCTAGATCACAAATTGATAGTTTAACTGTTTCTGCTGAGTATCTCTCAGATTTGCAAGGAACCCAGATCAGAAAGTGGGTTATGCACGGAAGCCAAAGCTTTGGGATCTTTCAAGTGGGCATTGGATTTCAGAGCAGATCTATAAGTGAAATCTTAGAAGTTGCCTACGGATCTAACAGTTCAAATGACTAATGAGAGGCAATTCTCTAGGCTAGCAATAATAACAATGAAAATGCAAGAAAATGAAAAGTGTTGGTAAGCGGCCAGAGGCCCTCGATTGGAAACAAGCTTTAGCAATGTCAGTAGAGAACCTTCTTGGCATGGTCAAAGGTTTGGCTAGGTAGTTGAGAAATTCTGGTTTAAAATCCTACCTAGTTGGACACTTGTCCATTGATCCAACGGGCTGAATAGGTCCAAGTGAAGTTTACTAACTGTCTCCATAATCTGAGGGAACTCTTTAACTTAACAACCTAAATGGGTATATATAAGCCCCTCCTCAGAATGGCATAGTGAGATATGCGAGAGCCAGCTAAGATACTATCACTTGGACTTGTGCCAAGTTGGGTCAACCACAGTTCTCTAGTCTTGTACTAGGAACAGGCCAAGTGTATTAGCCACTAGATCAGAATACAGTATTGTTTGCAGGGCCAACAGTATTTATAGGTATCCTTTGCAGGGTCTATCAAAAAGAAAAAAAAAAAAAAAAAAAACTTCAGAGAAGTGTTTCAGCTGTAGTCCATTTTCAGTAATTCCTCTTCACCCTTTGACTATCTTAGGAGTACTTTAAGACAATATGTAAACAATAAGAGTAGAGTTAGTCAATTTCCTAAACTATAGGGGTACTTTAAGAAATTTGCCCATAAAAAATACCAATGGACAATGAAATCAGTGTGCTTCTTTGCACCACTAATAAATCCTAAAGAACCGAGTAAAATATGAAATCTTTGTTATGTTTCCCTTTTTCTTAGAAAACTATCTAGCTTTATTGGAAAAGTTGTGATCTATAAAAGGTTCTAAACAATTCACAAATTTAGATTTGCTAATTTAACAGTTGAAATTAATGCATGTGCCTTTTTACTCTGTTTAATCTGATTTGATCTTCACTAGTCACTTCAACTCAATATGACAAGAGAGCAATCTAGGGTTAATTAGGTACTCTAACAAATCTAGTTTATTCTCCTGAATAAAGGAAAATGGATACAACTGTTTAGAAAGGAAACTCTCTTTCCAAACACCCAAAAATAGTCATTGATGTGTGAAGGTCTTGTTATGAATATTCATACTTCTTGCTTCAGCCTCACCAGTCTGTCCATTATCCATTTGAACAGAAGCAATTCAACACCAACCAACATTCTTAAGGCACATGACAGGTGCAATATCTGCTGTCACAGAGTTAAATTGATTGCTTCACCATGCATTTGCTGTATTTCATGAAATTAAGTCATACAAATGAGAGTCGTACTGCTTATCAAACTTCAAATCAGCGTTTACTTATTGAAACCCAAAAAGACTTATAAATATTCAACTATGAATAGTAATGTTTGGACTTTTTTCCTTTCTTTTATTTGTTACAACTTTCTTCTCCTTGGTAGTTAACCATTGACATTTGAGGTTGAGTCCAACCTGTTCTGGGGATTTGATTCCTTCCCTGGATCAATGGCAATATTTTTGCAGCTTTACAGCTTTGTGGTCCATGAAATGCAGACCTAGTTTGTGTGGTGTGACCTACATTTCTGTGGGGCTCCCATCTAGTCCTTCTAAGTCCATACTCAACTACCATAACTGCCCAACCTATTCTCTCCTCTCTAGACCTCGCTACTGCAAATGGGCACAATTGATTTAAATGGGTTATCATATATGATTGATCATATCAATGGTTGGGGTTGATTTCGAGCTAGCACAGAGGATCTCTACGACAGATCATATCTGCTATGGCCTCTACTGTAGCCATGTGGAGAGACGACACTAGCCAATCTTGGCTGTTGATCGTCATAGGGCAGAACTTCTGAACCTACAAACATATACCAGTTCATTCTCAGTTGTATAGCAGATTTCAGCCAATGAATTAAAAAGAATTCAAGGAAAGATGACTTCCTTTTGCCATATACATTGGAAGACAGTGAAGGGGTCGACTGCATGCAGTTGGCACTGGAAAATGAAACTGGCCGCGTGAACAACGGTTATGCAATTCAACTGCATGCGATGACCAGAAGACCACCAACTCTGCAAATTTGCCTAGAAATTAAAACAAAGTCTTGATTAAGGCATTAAGAAATGCTTAGAGAGAGAAAGAGAGAGAGATTCTATTTTCAACTTCATCATCAGGACTTTGTGGTGCAAACGTGTTCTCCAAGTCCTGGACCATGGATTCCTTGCTGGGTGTGTAGAAAAATTATTTATCTTGTCGTCAGCCAAAGTATTAAACACAAGAGGCCCATTTGGTTCATCTTATTCTCTGTGTTAGGTGAAAGAAAAATGGGCTTTACTTAAACAATTAATAGACTTTATATTATATTTGTCAGCATCATCAGAGAGCTCGAATATCTTGATCCATACAAATTCTATAGTGTTGTGAACCGACTCTGAGATAACAACCCTGAATCAATGGAGGATTATTCTCTTTTCAAAAACTTCGCCAACCCGTGAAGGGTAGCGTTTGTTTTAATGAAAATACATCAGAAGAATTTAAGTAGTAGAGCCCACACATTATTTCAGAGAGTTAATCATTTAAAATGCATACAGAGTCATCTTCCATGAAGTAGCTAGCTAACCAGGATTGTTTCGTTAGCATTTCCCTTTGCCAAGTAATATTAAATGGGTGTCACGGGTTAATCTCTGCAACAAAGTTGGTGTTGCACAGCACAACACTGATTCAGTGGTTTCTACGAGACTGGAGAGTGGAGACCCATAAAGGAAACTTTGGATTTTGAATATTTGCTTTGGAACCCAGTTTCAGTTTGTCCAAACCAGGCTTGTCGTTTGCCATTATTCCTTAGAAATTTGGAGTTTGTTAGGGTTTCTCCAGCGCTTTTTCTAACATTAATGGATGGCTCACATGGCGCAGGCCTAGTTTTCACAAGAGTACAAGCCGCAACTCTCTCCTTGATTTATTTATTTTTATTCTAGAACAAAGAGAAATGTAGAAAGGGATTCTTTTATTTTGGAGATCCTCCATCAATGGAGGTTCTTCAGGGAAAACCTAACATGTCGTCATGTGGAGATTCTGCTTCGTTGGGAGAGTGAGAGTTCTTCTCTGAAAGGACCTGACAAGCAAATTGAGTTGTATCAGATTAATATTTTCAACTGTCCAACCGTATATATCAGATTTGTCAGCTGCAGTCACTGGGTCCTGTTGAATTTTCGCTTATAATTTTTCAAATGTACAATGACTTGGTATGATGGTTTTCGAACCGCCGTTGACCGAACGGTCGGACTGTTTGGCCCAAGAACCATCTAGGCAATCAGTTTAGTTTTATTTAAAATTCGGTTTTTGATCAAAAATCATTGAATTAGTTAATGATTTGTTGATTTGGGTGGTCGAATCGTTAATCCGTTTAACGGTTTATGACAGTTTCTTTTTTTATATTTTTATCAAAATGGGCCATTTGTTTGAATTAGACGGTCAAACTGTTGACCCAGAAACTGGTGGCCAGAACAATTCTATTTCTAGGTCGTTTTTTAAAACCATGCTTTATAGTTTAGATGGTTATTTGATATCCTTTCCATTGACGAGTTGTAGGACCAAATCCGCATAAACAATAAGCATGCTCTCCATTAAAACTGTGAATGGGTTGAATATGTTCCCGTTGTGAACCAATTATTAATCGATTTTATAGGATAAATATGCAAAACAAACCAATTATTAATCGGGATAATTAATCAGATCTGACCTAATTATATTTGACATCTATAATTACCTTTATAATAAGGGAAAATTTTTTATCAGTACCTTGTACTTTGGCTCGAGTGACAATTTAGTCCCCGAACTTTAAAATGCGACAATCTAGTATCCAAACTTTCAAAATGTTATAATCTATTACCCAAACTTTCAAAATGTGACAATCCAGTACCTGTCGT